>NC_079153.1:111831020-112132452 GCF_947563725.1 Argiope bruennichi | reverse complement strand
TTAATAAAACAACTTTTTTTCCTTCCTTTTTTTTCTAGCTGGCAAGAAGCGTAAACCAAATGATGATTCACTTGATTCAATACGGGTATATACTGATGGCAAGGATAATGTAACTCCTGGTAGTTTTGTTCCTTATTGTAATATGTCTGAAGCTCAACTTTCATTCCATGGCCATAAAGATGCTGTCAAGTTTTTTGTTGCCGTTCCAGGTATGATGGAAAGCAAAGCCTTACAAAGTACCTATTTCTCCAAAGGTGTGGTGTAATGCTCTCATTATTTTCTGTTTATAATTTATTCTTTTTTTTTCTGCTAAAATTAATTTATTTTAATCCTTTAAAACTGCTATTATTTTTTCATGCACTTTGATGTAATATTTAAAAAAAATAATGTTTTAATTCTTTTTCTTTTCTTTCTGAAGTAGTGCATTTCAAGCTTATTTCTTAGTTTTATTATTATTTTAATTATTATTATTTCCTTCATTTTATGTCACCAGTTTTCAAATGCTGCACCACTTTTGGATTAACACTGTAATTAATCAATAACATTAGTATTTTTGAAAAATGAGCAATTAATTTAAATATGCCAATATAAAAAAACCCTGAATGATCTTTAAATTTATCTTGCCTTTTCTGATTTATAGATCTATTAGTGAGGAAATAAATTTTGCTTTTTAAGGATGATAATTCAAAAATTAATTATTCAAAACCAGATTCTATCATTTTTTTCATCATGCATTCAGTAACGAACAACTCCTTTGATGATTGAACAAAATCATCTTTATAAGTAATTAATTTGTATGTAATCTCTATAGCAGGGGTTTGCATGCTTGTTTTTGTGTAGACAAAATTCAAGTATTTTTTAAATACTACTTAACATTTCTTACACTTTGTTAAAGATAGACAATTAAATGGTAATGCATTTTAAAGCCCTTATTAATACGATATTATTTATGATAAACCTATCTTCTTATAGACCTATTTTAAATTTTAATATAATACACTCTTCTTCCCTTAACTGATTTTATTTGAAGTGTTCCACTACTCCAGATGTGATTGCAAGTCTTTTTAAAAGCAATGTATTAGCATATTATGTTAATTATCCAAGATTGAAGATTTCCTACTTTTAATTACTATATTGTTGCTTTAATTAAATGGCTGCCCATTTAGATATTTTTCTGTAGAAAAAGAATGGAATAATCAATATGACTGAAAACCAATTACAGATAGTATTTCAAAAATGTAACTTTGTGAACTTTTTTCTTCGTTACTTTAAATGTGTATGAATTAATTTAATGTATCTATGCCTTTAAAATATTTTTTTTTCCAATTCTGCATAATTTTGATGTAAATTCTACTTCTATTTCAACTAAAGTACTTCTACATTAATTTATAACTAATATAAAGTTTTAATTTTTTCTCCACGCCTCTCAAAATTTAATGTTTGATACTTTCATTGTGTAGAAATAAGACTGGTTGGTTCTTTAGTATCCAAAGCCCCATAAAGTTTTTGATTCAACAAAAGTGAAGAGAATTCTCATTTTCGAAGTTTAAAAGCTATGATATTTTCCATGTTCTTTTTCACTGAAGACATATTTCATAGATCCAGCCATTTTGTGTTCTATATCCAAACAGTGGCCATTGCTTCAGCTCATTTAAAAATCTATAAAAATCTTAACTTAATCTTTCATCTTTTTCTAATAAAATGTCGAGACAAAAATAAATTGAATTTTGTATTTCAATGACTGCCTGCTCTGTTAAAATGTCTGTTTTACATACAGAAGCTTCTAATATACAGATATATATGTGTAAACATATTTCAGTTGTTGCATGGTTGAATAGAAAAAAACTTTTGAAATTTTAAAACTTTGATTTATTTCACCATGGTAGGCATATTTTGAACAAGAAAAAAGCGACAATAAGTTGAATATAATTTGATGTCAGTTTACATCACAATACAAGTGCAGAAGAGCATAAGAGACTAAAATTTATCTTATTGGTGGTTTTACTATTAGATATAGGAATTTTTTTTTTTTTTTTTTTTTGCACATGTCGATTTAGGGAAGGGAAATTCAAGTATTTTTAAAAGAATGTTGCACACATTAAGGATTTTTATCCTTCCACTCGGGGCGTAAGAAAATGCTGAAGTGAGCAGTTTTATAGAGTGGATGTTTAATTAATTAAATAAAAAGAGGGAATTAAATCAGAAAATAAGAGAACATTTTAGAATGAAATTAATATGGACTAAATTAAGATAATAATTTGGAAATTAATTAAGACTTAAATTAGATTTTAAAATATCATTACATACATATATACATTCAGGCAGAGAAAGAGCCTTTTTAAAAAAGTTCAAACCAGTTCTTGAAGATATAATTTTAGAATATAATTCTTAATTTCTGTGGCAAGAACATATTCACACTTTTAGTTTCAGTGAACTCAGTATTCTTGCCTAAAACAGAGGACCCATGCAATGAATTGAAATCTTGAAGTAATTTATCTTAAGACAGAAAAAGGGATTAGATCCATACACGAGCATTGCTGATGTTATAATAAGAAAATCAATATATATATATATGTAATATAGTGAGATATATTTTAGTTCCCATTAATTTGCTTTATTTGTCAAGTATTTTCTTTAAATTAAAAAAAAAATGGCACATTAAATTTTTTCTGAATTTGAATGGCATTCAACTTGTAGAATGATCATAATGACCTTTGCACTGATTCTTATTGTTTTTAAAAATATCTAACACTTATTGCGTTTACTTAGAGGTAAGAACTTCCTGAATATTTTACAGGTCAGGGTGACATGAGTTCAATAACTTCTCTTGCTGATGATAAAGAGGATGATACCTCTGAAAAACCAGCTAAGCCCAAATATATGTACATAATGTCGGGTGCCGAAGGTTACATTGATTTCCGAATAGGTAGGTTTGAGTATTCATTTTTTAAAAAGGTTTATTCTGTGTTTTTTTCTCACTTCCATCTTTTCCCTCCCTTTAAGTCTTTTTAATAGCTTTTTTCTGCAAATACCTTTTCTACAGAATAATAAAAAGTTTGTGAAAATATTTAGAGCAAAAATTAGAACTTCATAACATAGCCTAATTTTTTTGTAGAACGATTTTTTGAAAAGCAGCCAGTCAGTAAGTATGATAATTTTCATTTTCAGTTTTTGTAGGTTTTCAGTCAATGTTTTTAACAATTATTATTCCTTAATATCAAAAAATTTAAGTTTCTCTATTAGGAATGAATTATTTTATAAAATGTATTATAATTTATAGCCAATTAGTTCTTGCATTCTACCTTTATTTATTGAATATCTTTCATATCACCTCCAATATTATAAAAAAATTGATCATTTAATTAATATCCTTTTTGTTCATTTTTTTTGTAACCTAATTCTTTAATGTATTTTTTTTAATACATCATTTTACTCAGTTATGTAAATTGCCTAGTTAATTTCATTATACCCATCAATGATGGCTTGTCAATTCAGAAATAAACAATAATGCAAAAAGTAAGAAGTATGGGAGACTTTTTTTATCACTATTAAATAAAAACTGTTGTATTTAATGTCATTTAAAAAAATATATTTTAACAGTGATTAATGAGCAAAATTTTAGGTTTTTTTCATTACTTTAGGAAGTAGCCAGAAAAAAAAATACTAAAATATGTTTAATTTCCTCTGTAATAAAGAAAAAAAAAAATTCTTATCTGAAATTCATATTGCAAATAACAGAAAAAATTTAAAAAGAGTATTGTAAATTTTATGTGAAACATAACATTTAATGATTATGTATATTAAAAAGTTGATTAGGATAATGAGAGTGACAAGATTATATATATATATATATATATATATATATATATATATATATATATATATATATATATATATATTCTGATTTTACTATTTTCACTTCCAATATGGGTATACAAATGCCATTTCCCCTAATATGTGGTTTCATTATTTTCACTATGTTAATTCTACTACTTAACTTTCTTTTTTTTTTCTTTCAATTAACAAAGGCATTAAAAAATGCCATTTTTTAAAATTACAATAATTTGTATTGTTTAGTTTCAGAAGACATTAATTTGAAAGTCTGCAATAATGAAATTTAAGTATTAGAACAATTTTTATGATGTGATATTAAAACATTTTTACTGAAAGCTCCTTCCACACAGAAACTGCTTCATAGTTGCAATAACCTAAGATGGCTGACAGTATTCTTTTACTCTGTAGATTCAAAGAATTGAATGTTGCAAAATGTTATAACCACCTTATTAATCATAATATGTCTGCTTATTGGTATTCTAAATGGCCAAGTTATAATCATACATGTTATCCACATGTCACACTTGCATAAATAAAATAAGCAAGTAAAGGACTAAAGATTGTAATGATATTGTTTTGATTATAGAAAATAAGGAATATAATCTGATTTTTTATACCAATTTTGTGAAAATATAATAAATTAATTGAGGTAGAAAATGTAGGTAAAACAGTAATAAAAGACACTTACTTTTTTGCTTATTTTTTGTGTAGTAAATGAAGCAAATACCTAAAGTAAGGTACTTACAGTATAGTAACAAAATAGTTAAGTGATGACATTCTCATTCATGCTTAAGTAAGAGCTTTAAGCACTTTTTCAACTTGTATTGAGATTTTTAGAATGCTAATATCTTGTTTACAACAAAATTCTGGTTATTACATATAATTTTTCTGGTTATTACATATAAGACTTCATATTTGCTTGCATAAGGTCATTGAAGTCTTGGCAAGGAAAAATTGGTCTATGTTACAAAAAAAAAAAGTTTTAAAGATTTTGTGGGCATTGATGCTGCAATGCTTTTGTAGCTGCAATGGATGAGCTACGACTGATGTCCCTATATATTAAAATAAAATCCATTCTTATATAAAAATTTTTTGTGACAGAGAATGCTGTTGAAGATGCCATAGTTTGGAATGCAACAGATTTAGGAAAAGTTCTATTTGTAAAAGGTGCTGGGGGGAATCAGAAGAGTAACACATTTTCTGAACTTCTTCAAATGAAGAGAGACTGTACAGTAACGGAAAGTATGGCACATTATGGATTGCTGATTGTGTCCCAAATGGGTTATGATGGTTTTAATGTTACTGCCCATATAATCTGGAAATGGTTTGTTTAATATAGTTTTAAAAACTTAACTTCCCCCTCCTCACACTTTTAATTTCCTGTGTAGAAATATAAAATTTGCTTTGCAATTCATATTCATGATATTTAGTGTTGTGCATGTTTGAACATTTAAAGATACAGAAAATATATATGTAGGATCTTATGAGTATTCCTAAAATGAATTGGTATTTCTGCCTTTTATGAAAAATATGTAACAAGAGAATGCCATAATATATAGCTGATGAACAGAATTGGAAAAAAAAAAAAATCTTCTTATTTGTAAATTTTATGTTACAAATAAGAGAATATACTTTTGCTTTTCTAAGCTAGATTAGCTTCCTATAAAATAATTGTTGAAATTCATAGTATAAAATTAAACATGTTGCTGAACTATTGTTCGAATAATCTACCTATTGGATTTTTTAAAAGTTTCTTTTCCAAATAGAGAGAGGGAGAGCAGTTTTTATCCAAATAAGCTAATAATGTGTTTATGTTCAAAACACATTATTAGCTTATTTCTAGGATGTCAGTTCCCCATCCCCTCCCACAAATTGTTAAAAAAAATTTAGTAGAAAGTACTGGAGATCTCATCAGTTCAATACTGTGAGTGATATTTTCAAGGAAATATTGAAGGAGAGAGAGATTTGCAAACAACCTGTTACCATCTTTTTAATAAAATCTAGAATTGTGAATGTTTTAAATAAAAATTTTAGATTCAATTTTTAAAAGTTGTTTTTATTTCTCTTACAGTTTTTAAATTGTTATACTTTAAAACTGAGGAGTTTCAAAAATTATGCCGGAATAGTTTCTATGTCACAAATTTTTCTTTTAAACTTGATTGACCTTTTGAAAATTAAACTCAATTTTGATTTTTTTCATTGGTCATTTATAATAGGCTCATTTTTAATCTCATCTGTATAATGTTTTGCAAAAGACAAAAACCCTGTTTGGTTCTAGTTCCTTTGTTGCAGGAAAAAATGGAAAAACTTGCATGTATATTAACCTTTAATTGCTACAAAAATCTATTTATTTATTATTTTTTTAAATTTTATTTTTGCTTGAAATAGGAAGTAGTTGCATTTGCAATAAATTTGTTTGTGAAACAGTTTATTATTATGGCATGCATTTACAGAAGTTTAGCATGATTTACTTTTTCAAATATGTAATATGGCATGAACATTTTAAAATAATCATGTAATGTTGCATTATATCAAGCAGTTTCTTTGAATAATTTTGCAGTTTTGTTATTGAATTTTAAAAATAGTCACCTGTCATATGTATTTAAATCTTACAAATTTTGCATTGATATTTAACATAGAATTGCTGTGCATTTTATTTTTCCAAATAAAGTGTTCAGTATAAATATGTTACTGCTAACTTTAGAGGTCCTGGGTTGAAAGACATAATTTGGGCTTTAAAGGTGTTTACTTATATATGATTTGAAAATTTCTTTCATGTCAAGCTTGAAAAATGGACTGACAATTAGAATTTTTCAAGTTTCAACTCTGTTATTATTTAAAAGCTCTAATTGCACCAAAAATTCATGTTATTACAAAAAAAAAAAAAAAAAAAAAAAAAAGAGGGGAGGATGTATAAAAAATATTTTGCCATAAAAAGCCAAATAATGTATATTACAATAACACCTATAAAATGTATTTTGCAATAAAAAAAAAAAACCAAATTTGCAATTTGATTCAGAGAGACATTATTTAAGATTACATTTGATTTGTATCTTTAAGCAGTATTGAGGAGGAGAGGCACTACTGAAGTAGAAGTGAAGAATAGGAGTATTAAATATTATTCTTGACAGAAATTGTTAACACAAATATGTAAAGTTTAAAATTTGCTCTGATCAATTATTTAGTCTTGCCATTATAGATGGGGTATATTTGGCTAACTATATTTCTAATTATCATAAGGGGGTTTGTTTTTGTTGACTTAAAATTTGTAGATTTATGTATGTGTGTGTGTGAAGGAATGAAGTTGATGCAGTTTGGTGGTTAGATTGTATTGGATCATTGCATATATCAAAATTAATTTTTTAAAGACTTGGACTAGGAGACCTCATTGTAAACATTTTTTATTATATATGTTTACTGTAATGAGTAAATTTTTTGTATTTTAAGTTAACATGAGTTCGGCACAGCTTGGCCAGTATTGGCCTTTTTGCCATAAAAAAACCAATCAAACCAAATATATAATAGGATTTATAACACTTTATTGACATCATCTCTTTTTTTTTTAGTGAAAATGCTTTTTTGTGATGAAAAAAGCATTTACATTTAAAAAAAGGAATGACATTTGTGGAATGTATATTAAATGATAAAAGTCATTTAATGAAGCTATTTTGTATGTATAGTAAATTTTAATGAAATAAATTTTCTATGATTTTTTGATATGAATATTGAATTTATTTGAATAATTACCAAGATTGCTCTGCATAATTCCATTTGGAGCTCTGTCCTAAAAATTGTAAAGTTCTGATTTAGTGTGTCCAAATATCCTCAGAAATAATGCATTATTTTAAGTTTGAATTCTTTTAATGCTCTTTTTTTTGGGGGGGGGGAGGTTTCATGTTTTTTTTGCAAAAATAGAATTTTGAGACCGATTTTTCTGCACTTCCTTTCTTGTATTCTGAGATTTTGTCCATCGTTTTTTTCAGTGGTAATAATACATTGAAATTATTTCAAAATTTAATTATTAGTTCAGCACTCAAGTAAATTTTGATTGCATAATGTGTTATGCCTCATGATTTTGAACTTAAGAAAAACTTTGTGAAGATTTTATAATATGGTTTATAAATTAGATTATTATAAATTAGAAACTAAAAAAATAGGAAATAAATATTATTAAAAAATTATGATTTAGTACTGTAGTTAATAAAAGCATATGTTTAAACCACTTTTATTAAATTATTGCTAAATTCAATGCATAGTAATAAAATCCTTTTCATTTATATAGAAAATTAAATTATTTATGTTTATTACATATTTGTGTCTTTTATATCCTTTCATTAACCAGGGGATGAAGAAGATGACAGCGATGATATAAATGACCGCTCTTACCGTGGTTCTTTGAGATCTGAACAGAGTCATCTAATTGTGTGGCAGATTCCTTTGCCTAGTACTACTCCAGGTCACACGCAATAATAATAATAAAAACAATATGCTATATGACAAGCCAATATATGCAAAAGACTTATACATTAAAAAAAAAGACTTATATTTAACATTTGCAATGTATAATATGGATAGGTTTTTTTTGTTTAATATTTTTAAAACTCCTGACTCAAGAAATTATATATATTTGAAGAGGAAACAGGTTTTGTTTTAGTGCAATTTGGTGCTTTTAACTTTTAAAATGTATATTAACTTTTATGTGGTTTGTGACTTTTTACATATTTTAGATTAATGCAATTCTAGCTATTTATTGAAATTTCATAACACCATTTATATTATAGCTATTCAGCAAAGAATAGAAGGCTGCTATATTTTGTGAGCAAAAAAAGGACAGATATTTTTTTGCCATGCTAAGTCAAGGTTTCAAAGTTTTTTTTTTTTCCTCCCTTTTATTGTTCTTATAGATGATATATAACATCTAAGCCCTGAAGATGATGAAAGGGATTTTGTTAAATTATTGATTATGTTGAACTTTTTTGTTGCTTTAGCTTTATGTCTTGAATGTTTAACTCAATTTTCTTTTCTATTTTGTTTTAAGAAGCACATTTTAAAGCTACTCTAGCCAGATGGGCAAAGCAAATACTCATCTAAAAATGAAAATTATGATCTATGCTCATATCAGTATCAAAATCAAAATGCTTAGATATTATTTAATGTGAACAGATTTTGCTTTGACATAAACAGGTTTATTTTTGAAAACTGAATTACATAACTAATAAAAAAAAAAATCTATTATTGATAAGCCAATTTTGCATTTTTTAAAAAATTAACATTTTGTTATTTTAACACAAGGAGTTTCGCTTTTTGAGTAATGAATTCTATAGTTAAAATTTGTCTCCTTTGATTGTTCAGTTATGCTTTGTAGGTATTTTTTTTATTGTTTTGATTATTCAAAATTTTATGCTCTAGTAACTATTGCTTATGTATTTTTATATCTTACTACTCCTACTTAAATAACTTTACACTATTTGTGTTTTAAAATATCTTATCTATTTGTTAAATCTAGAAAAATATAAAAATTCAGAAATAATTCTATGAAACAAAATTTTTTGAGTCATCTTTTATTACTATTTTTGTTAGATTTTCATTTTTCAGTCTTTCACATTTTGGAGTTTATTTTTCCATTCATTAATTATTTTATTTAGTTATTCATGAAAGTCAGAAAAATGATATTCAATTCAACTGCCTTTGTTATTTCTTTATGTGTCTTTCAATTATTGGTGTTCTTTTTATTTCTATTTATTTGTTCTCTCTGTCTCAAAAACAAAATATGCTTTTTGACTGTGATAGAAGATATGATCTTTATTTCTTAAAGAACATGTAAATGGATGACTGTACCTAATAAATATATTGTTTTCTTATGTTTGGTTCCTTGACTTTTTTTCATTAATTTTTTTACAAGCATCTCTAATTGTTTTAATAGTACATTTAAAGTTGATAAATAAATGTTATCATTTTTGGTTGATGAATCTAGTAGGAAATAAGGGTACATTGTATTGTTCCAATTTGAAAAATATTTTATAGAATAATGCAAATTAATATTTTTAAGTGTGCATTATTTTTATAGATATATGAATTATTAGAATTACAGCTGTAAATAAAAGTTAATTTTTGTAATTAAGAAATACGTTAATTATTGCATCATTCATAAATCTATTGAAATGTTTTCTTTTGCATACATTTTTTGACATGGAATCAATTCATATTTACCTGATACATGCCAAATGCTCCAGTTTAAATTTCCCATCCATTATGAGTCATACAAAAGGGAAACAGAAGTGACTTATCAGCATACCATAAATAATGCCATGTGACTGACATTATGCAAGTTGATTTTACTGCATATCCATACAAAACATAGTTGGAAACTTTATCATTTCATTTTACAAGACTTGCATATTACCCATCTGTTCTGTCTGTCTTTGTTATCAGTATCAAATTATCTTTGGCGTGTGAATATAGATACTACAGAGCTGGTATCTTTTTAATTTCATGAATTCTTTCCATTATTTATGAAAACTAGGAATTGTTAAATCATTTTTATTTCTTCACAAAATTTTTAATCTTGTTCTTTTGTAATTTTTAAAATTAAAATTAAAGTAAGATTTTATTTATTTTTACATTGTAAGTTGAAAAGCAAGTTTTTATTAACTTTTCAAAACATAGAAGGTTCGAATAAGTACTTTACTAAACTTCAGAAATATGGTGAGCACAGGAAGAAATAATACTTTCCATCCCAACCATGTTGAATCTTATTTATCATTGCATATATAAAATTTAAGTACAAAATTTTTGGTCATGCTATTCTTTTGTTATCAATGTTGACATTTTTAGAAATGATATATCTATACATACTAACTGGTAATTTGTTAATTTTAAGAAATGTTTTATCACAGTTTTTACTGTTAATCTTATAGAAGATGAAAATTATTTGGTAATTCTAACGTTTCATTTTTATGGTTATTTTTGTTCTTTTCAAAACCAGAAACATATTTGCTTTACGATAAATGATGTAGGGCAAATGCAGAATTAAATATTTGAATTTAGAAAATAAACATTTAAAATTAATTTTTTTGGGAAATTTTTTCTTAGTTTTACCAAAATATTACTTTAATCAATTTTTTTCCCCAAATCTTTTTGAATTAAAAAAAAACAATTTTTTTTGTTTGGTTTTATGTTTGCATATGCAGTATTTAAAAATGCTCCAAGTTACACGGATGAAATGTGCTTTATGAACTTAATACCAATTTATAGATTTCTATCAAATTTTCAGCAAAATCCATTCTGAGGATGTCTATAATTGTCCAACTACAAGAGAACATAACTACAAAATGCAAAAAAATAAATATATAAAACACAAATTTTGAACTAAAACGATTGTCTGTCTGTCGGTTTGTACGTTCTCATGCATGTAAACGCAACAGACAAATGAAATTTGGTTTCCTACCTTGTTATGAAAATTGTAGCTCTGTGTTCAGTTTTGGTTTCAGTTGACTGGAAAAAGGTATTCAAAATACATATTCAGTTTTCTGTTATTCGTTTATTAACAATGATTAATGAAATAATTACGACATGCAATAATTAAGCGCTAAAAATTGATGAAATCATTGCTTACGAATGCCATGCAATTAATATGCAAGTCTCGGCTTTCTTAACTATGCTATGAAGCACATGATTCTCATGTGTGAGAATCTGAAAATAAAAATATAAGTACTCGTGGCATTCATAGTCTTGTCCTAAATCTGTAATTCTATGCGTTAGAGCGGAGGAAAATAACATCTTTGATAGAGAATATGCCAGAAAATTTTGGGAAGATCACACTGTTGGTTTGATTTTTGTTGAAAGGGTCCTATGGAATAAGAAAACAAAAATACACAGTCAGAAGAAACGCTAAGACGTTTCTGTATCTAGAAGCTGCAAAATTCCAGTCCAATCGTTTTTTTTTTTTTTTTTTTTTCCCCCACCAAAGCGAATCTATTTCCGGTTGAAAGGCAACAAATCCTGGTTATTATTTCAGGGACAAAATTTACAATAATTCTAAATGATTCAGAAACAGTCAAATTCCTTATATTTTTTCTTTCCTTTTTTTTAATGCCGATCCTAACCTTTATTTACTTGATACAGAGCAAAAAAATACCTTTTAAAAAAATCATTTATGCAGCTCTTGGATTCAAAATAAAGATAATCTTGTCTAAAAATGTTACCAGATCTCCTGGTTCAGCCAAATACTATTAATATTCAGTTACGGAAATTCTAACCCGAATCTCTAACCCCAAACATTTTAACATGATAATATTTTTAACTTGATTCGTCTATTTTAATATTATGTCTAAAAAATGCTATTTAATATCTGCAGTCAAGCCTCGCTTCATGGGTACTTCTCAAAACGAGCGATTCGCGGTACAAACAGGAAAAAAAAAAAGAAAAAAAAAAATGCTTAACAAGCGAATGGAGAGACATCATGTCGTCACGTGCTGCATTGGCCGGTAACAGTCTGTTTTGAGTGCTTGTTAGAAGTGAATACTTATATCTATGTACATTGAAGAAATTTTGACTGGATAACGTTGTGAAATGCGACTCCGAGGATTTAAACAGGTGCTTATTGATGGATCAACAGGATTTAATCTATGGCTAAAATTATGGGGCTAGATGTAAATATCAACGCTATGTACCAGCTAATGAAAGAACATAGTCAGAGTTAGACGAAGAATTTATGGAGCTGCATTCTGTGTCATAGCAAAAATCTACAGATGAAATATCATCAGAAGAAAATATGACTCAACATAACAAAACCTTCCAGTGAAATAAGGGAGTTACTGAAAGAATGTATTGCACGTTGAAAAGTGTGACCTTAATAAAGAGTAACAATACCGCTGCAAATTTTTTTTAATAATAATGCTGCAGCACATTTTCGTCAAATTTCGAAGCGTAACCAAGGGCAAATGTCTTTAGATAATTGTTTTGTAAAAAAAAAACAAAAAAAAACATGTATTTTAAATAATAAATTACATTATACTAAATTTTTTTCAGTATCTTTTCGGAATGAGTCGAGACAACTAAGACACCATTATTGGGTTTCCAATCAGAGAATTAACCTCTAAACTCGCTAAATCAATTCAGCAACCCTACCGTACCTATTATTAAGTCTGCCTAAGGAAAATCCCCGTTTCCTTTCGCTTTCTCAATTAAGAAAGAAAAACAATATCCCACCGGAAATACATTCTACCTTATTTATTCCATCTTAGAATTGAACTACAAGTTGCCATCAGCAAAATGAGAACTAACAACATTTCTTAAATAACGTTACCATTCTGAAAATAAATAAATAAAAATATTAATACATTTTAACACCTATAGAACAATAAAGACATTGGTTTAACAAATCAAATCAGCAAATTCGACGATCCGAAATTCTTATCAGATCGCTACGGCTACATTCTATTATTGTATTTTGTAATTTATTCGTAAGAAGATCTGAATATTAAATATCAACAATGCACTCCCTCCTTAAACTTAAATTTATTCTTTATCATTTGTGGAAAAAAACATATCTTTCATAAATTACTCTCTCACACATTTCAGATCATCTACTATCGAGAATTAGATAAGAATCAATACACATTCGGTTTCCTTCTAACACTCGTAAATTCGAACAAGCAAAAAAATGAGAGTAACGCCTGAAGGATTTCTTTTCGAACACTGGACTTCCGCAACAGACCAGTGTGAGAACATCCAAACCGCAATGCATACATCAGTCGCTGTTGTAAATACATTACTCGCCGAACTAAATGGATCTTGCAAACACAATCATTTGCAACATACAATCGGCCAGCGAAACTAAAGTGCTCGAATAAATACATCTAGTACAAAAGTGATCACAAACACTTTGTACAAATTCTCGAGCTTCATTTAATCTTTGTCATCTTTCCAAGATCTTATTAAGAACAATTTAAAAACTGATATCAATCAGATAAATTGAACAATAGAATGAACCGATAAAAAAATAATTGATATCTGCTATAGAAAATTTCAAGTTATCCTGTAAGAACAATTTTGTTTGATAATGCGAATTTTGAAAGCAAAAATGGAATGTTTAAATCAATGCTCCTTCCATGAAATGTATTCCTCCTCTATGGAAATACTTTTCATTTAACTCTTTACATTTTCTAGTTATGTTTTCTCATTACTGAGATAGTCACACTTCTTGCGAATGAATTTCATTCACGATTTTGTTAAAAACCTAGAATGTTGTGTAATGACCACATACCAATACCAAATTTTATTTGTCTAGCTCAAAGAATGTATGAGTTATCGTCTTCATGGATAGACATGTAATAACGGGGAAGGGAGGTCTGAAACGTAGATTCATCAAAATCTCAAGTTCGATATTATATATGTGTGTGTGCGTATGTGTGCTTTGATGCATAGAATGAAAACTAGAAAAAAAAGTTTAAATGTGTCGGATATCAGATATTGCAATATGTCAATGTTAATAATTATTTTCCATAAGCAAGCGACTATTAAATTTGCCTTTTATGTTCGACTTTATTAAGTATAAAGCAAAATTAAATAGAATCAACAGATTAAAATTAAGATAAAAAGAATTTTAAACAAAAATTCCCTTATTTTGTTAAAAAAACATTCTATAGATGCATTACTATTACTGCAACAATAGATATTAATCAAATTATTATTTTATCTGCGGTTAAAAGAGAGGGGAAAACCATTCTCATCTCATCACATCCCATTCATCAAGAATCTAATAAAAAATGTCAGCTAGCAAATCATTTTGATTTTTGCTGGAGGAAACATCTTTTGACCTACTTCAGACAACTATTATTCATGGTTCATTTTTTCCACAGGGCAAAATACCTTTCCGACGGTGGTGATTGTGGTTCATTTCGTTGGAATTCTTGCTTGCAAATAGAAAGAAATGAAAAAAAAAAAAAAAAAAAAAAAAAAGGCAATGAATAGAAACATTTTTATGGCGAAATGCCAATCTTTGATGTTTAATTGTTCTCTTATATTTATTCTTTGTAAGACTGGAATTTAAAGAAATTCGGTATACTGCTGTCGTTGTCGTGAAAATTAATATTTACTCAAAGGACTTATTATTTTTTATTTTTATTTTGATAAGAGTAAAAAAGGAAAGTTCTCGAAGCGAAATTTTTCTGTTTTAGCAGTAATATAATTTAGTGAAGTCATTCGACAACGCACAGCAAATGCGCAGTTGTATTTCAGATTTGGAATTCATTGTGCGCATTGTATGTGGAACCAGCGGGAGGGAGCTCCTTAAAACTTTCTCGCAGGCTCTCTGATAAAGGTCTTATCCCAATGTTTGGTGTGTGGTGTATGGCACTGGCGTACAGTAACGAAATATTAATCTTTGGCATGGATTTAGCATTTTTGCTCTTTATCGTGTCATCCTTGGCGAGATATTTGGCAATGAATCCTTGGCATGAGACCAATAGTTTAGTAAATTAACCTATCCTTAGAGTGTGTACGAACCCTTTCAGATCATTCTATATATGGGAAGAGTCGTGTGGGATTCTGGTAAGATTATTTGAACTTTCTAAATCTCCATATCTAAAATTTTCTCACTAATAATAAAAGCGAATGTGAATGTGCTTGTTGGTCTTCTACAGGACGCTCTAGGATTGTTAGACTTAGAACTATCAAATGAAGCACGCACACATGTACTGTAAAAATGTGCACTTTGAAGTAATTTTTGGAATTTTTCTTAGATATTTAATAAAGTAAAATGAAATAAGATTTTAGCGCTTTTTGTCGGCAACTTTCGATGAAAATTGAATAAAACGGACTTTTGTACATAATTGAAAGTAGATGATACCAGCGATACCAATGCTTTTGCCAATGATGCCAATTTAGTTGCTGCCTAATTTTAATTGATTTTTTTAAATTATTTTGATGCATAAATTTTATTTTTATAATGAAATTGAAAACATTTTTATTGCTTATACAAATACTTAACTGTATGTTTCTCTCTCATTGATGAAAGTTAATTTCCTTTTTCTGATGGATACGATTTTCTATTCTTATTTTACCAGCCTTTCCATGAGATCTATTAACAAGGATCTCTCAACTAGTAAATATATTAAGAAATATATCCACTTAACCCAAGATGTATGAATTTCGATCTTTAATTCTTTATATTAGCATGTTTTAGATCATTTAATAGGCTGTTGTACGTAAAATGTATCTATTTACGGTAATGATACTATATCTTCCTCTTCCTCAGGAGTGTTCATGTAGTCAAAAAACAAAGAAAGTGCTAGTCTTCTAAAACCACGGATTAAAGTCTATTATAATTTGAATAGTTTAAAATAATTTGTCAAAAGAACCATAAATATCAAATTATGCATTAATTATTTGGCTGAAATCAGACGGTAGCAGAATTCCCAATAAACAAGCTGGTCACCGAAAGCGACTAATTACTACAATAACGTCAGAAAATTATGAGACTATAATTAATTTTCCAGTTGAAATATTTTGCGGTGAGCTATTTCAAAATATTAGTGTTAACTCATAAAAAATGTTAACTTTAAAAGTAGAAATTAATCCTGAAGTTGAAAAGATGGGGGGAGGGAAGGAGAAATTAGATCATCTAGTGATTCAACAAGTGGAATTTCATAAAGGAGTTTCCTACTTGTATATTAACATTTAAAGGAGCAATTTATTGTTAAATAGGTCATTGCAGGATAAAGCTGTACATTTTTGAAGATATTACGAGCAATTATTTTAATAAGGTAATACATTGTCATTGAGTGTGGAATTCTATTTCCTGTTATAGCTTCCACTGTCATAATTTCATTTGCATGAAAATTCTACTTTTTAAAATCCATCTTGAGAATTTTTGTTTTAGATAATATCTCAAGTGTAAACCAATCAGAGGCTTATAAAAATCAATGAGAATATTGGAAAAGATTTCCTAACATACCTTTTAGGTTATCAGAAATAGGTCAAAACTGAAGCAAGAGCTGCCATTGCATCAAAACTAAAGTATCCAAGCATGTTGCTACCTTGGTGGCAAAAGCAGAGGAGAGAAGCTGAATGACAGAATGATGTGGGATATTTTTTTAAAATTTTTTTTTGAAGATTGTATTGATGACCCTCCAGGCTATGATGGAAAGTAGAACGAGATTCAGTTCACGCGATGGAGAGCGACATCCGGCGGCTGTTTCACCTGAGGTTCGTTCAAGTAATATATGGAATTACTTATTGCGGCTCACAGAATAAACAGCTCATTAAGCAACCGCATTATTAAAGGCTAATTTATCGTTAATAAGTTATGATTATATAAGTGTTAGAAAGAAACACTTAATTGAAATTGGGGTTTGAGTCACTTCTGTCATTGGGATAAAAGAAATTCGAGGGTCATTCGTATTGATACACTACGGTCTTGTATTTAAATCAATTTAGGAAATAAGTTTGATTCATTTTGTGAATAGGTAGAAAATTAGTGTTTAGCAAACAAGTAAGAGTATTTTGATAATGTAAACATCAGCGTTTAAAAGAGATAAACACAATTTGAACTTCGAAACATCGTAATATAATGTTTCAGGCTTGTTTTTTTTTTTTTTTTTTTTTTTTTTTTTTTTTTTTAATATTATTTATAAAACTCTACCCCTATTAATAATGGTAAAAAAATGCACACACAAAAAAATGTATTCAATATCGTCTAAATAAGCGCGTGTGTAACTTTAATAGCTAAAAAATGTATTATTGTGAAACATATTTAAAATATTTTTAAAAATTATTAAAAGTAAAGAAAATATTGCATGTAAATAAAATTGAGAAGCTAATTTTTCAATCTTTAAAGCGGAATCAAAATGGTTTTTATGTAATCATCCAAAGTTGCTAAGAAAATATGCTAATATTTTGACTAATTTTAAATTGAAAATCTAATTAAAATTTAAAAACGCTTTATTAGGGAGTATTTATTATCTGAGGAGAAATTATTTGCATACTTTAGTAATTCTAGGTATAACTGTACACACTGTTGAATGTTTGGACCATTTTTTCCTTAAGCACATTTGCAAATAGTATCTAGGCCTAAAAACATTATCATATTTAAAGAAAAAAAAAGATATTGCCAATATAAAAGAAAAGTATGTAAGCTATCTGTTAAAGATGTTATTAAATATATCATTCCTTGGGGTGGTGGTAAGACCTTGGTTTCGAAATCGGTGGATTTAAGATTGAAACTTGATTCCATCAAAGATCCGCCATGCATGTTAACCTGGTGCGCTTAAATTATGACATCGGGAGCAAATGCTCTTGCATTGGCATAGTGTGGAATTCTAGAGACATAGGTGCTATCTCAGAAGTTGTTTGTATTATGTGACTACTGTTCAAAATTAAGAAATCTACCTCAAAGGGGCTCTCGCATTTTTTCAAAACCAGACGTCAATATAATTGAATCAGAAAAGCCGATGCTACCTCAAGCAATCAGGCTTCGAAGTCTGTGACGGAAAAGCAAGTTTTATGGTCATTATAGTCAACGGCGAATCATTTTTTCCTGATTAGGATACCCGCTATGAATTGGAGGTTTTCTTTATCTTCGATATTTGTTTAAAAACTATAAATAATTTAATTAATAATAATCTTTTTAATTCTGAGTAATAAAACTCTGAATTAAAAAGATTATTATTAATTATTATTAATCAGTTAAATAGTTTTTTTTAGGGGGGGGGGTGCACTCTTAAACTGCTGTGCATCTCTGGTCTATCTTGTTTTAATCATGAATTATCGTGTTCAGAGACAGATGGACTTTGTTATAAAAATAAGTTTTCTTTCAGACAGAGGCAGGTGCAAAACGTGAAAATTCATCAAAATTGTTTTTGGCAATTTCAATACTTCCTGCTTGTATGATTGGCATATGAAATATCTAAATGAATCCGAGTCACAATTTGTATATCGAAAACTTAAAAAACATCGAGAAAAAAATTCTTTGTTCAGAATGATTTGTGCTCGATATTTTGAAAGCATATTTTATTCTGAAGCCATGAAACCAAACTGATTTTTTTGAAACGGTCAAGGTTCATGACAGAATCATTTCATTTATCCCTCGCGCAAAAATGAAATAGCTTCTGTCTCATGGAATAGATCAACCTGTCTTGTGTTCGAGGCAGGTTGTTTTTACTTTTTGACACAAAATGATTTATTCTCCATTTCGTCCTCTATGTTCAAAGCGGCTGAGCAGGAAATAGATAGGATGCATTTGTTTCTTAAAGCATTTTTTACTCAGTAACATTTACAACGTTTATATTTTATTGACTTTTCTTCTAAATTATATAAAAAAAAATTGGAATAAGTAATTTTTATAATGAAATAAATATTTTGTAATGAAAGTGCAGTTAATGATGAAATTTAAATAGGATAATTGAAGTCTATTATGTTCGAAAAGGGTACCTTGAATTTTGGAGTAATTCTGTAATTGGTATATTTGTGAAAAGTTATCACTATTAAAATTATCTATTAGTTCAATTCCATTAACTACCGGATGTCCCAAAAATGATTGTAGAAAAAAGCGGAATGGAATAGAAATATATCCTTTGAGATCTTACATTTGGGAAATCGGGAAATTTTATCCCACCAAATCGCAAATTTAGTTAAAATTGCCACCGAAAGGTGGTGCTGCAAAATAGGAAAATTGAAAACTGTTTGAAAATGTTGCAAGGACTTTAGGAAAAAAACTGGACAACGGATTTTTCCATATAAATACCATTTGCAGCAACAACATGGCTCAGTCTGAGGAAAAAAATTCCAAATTTCCAGTACTTCGCTTTAACTTCACCTGTTTCAAATTGCCTGCAGCACCACCTTTTGGTGGCAGTGTTAACTAAATTTGCGATTTGGCAGGATATCCGAAGCTTAAGGCCGCAAATTATACAATTCAAACGTCTTCTGCTTTTTTTTATTGTTTCAAAATCCATCAGTCATTTTTGAGACACCAGATAAATACTGTTGCTTTGTTTATTGACAAAAACTTTTTATTACTTTCCTAAAGTGAGATTAGTATTAAAATGTCCTTGTTGACAGCAATGTAGGGGGAAAAAACCCCCCTAATCGTCAGAAAAAAAAATTAAGCGCTTTGTTTTCTACGACAGAACTGCAAAAAGAGAGTTTATAAAATGGATTCGAACCTCTAATTCGAAACTTCGCAGTATGAGAATGCTCAAGACTTGAGCCGTCTGTCTTGGTATGAGTCTTACAATATTTACCCTTGATTATAGTAACGATAACATGCAAACACAAAATGTATGCATCAATATCGCAATGAAACATATTATTGCGGATTATATTTAAAATTTTGAGATTTTGAAAAAATTTCTTTTACTTTCTTCTACGCAAAGTATTATAAAGAAAAGTATTATAATTATGAAAAAATGCGAACTCGAGATTTTGACGAATCTCCACGTTTCAGATCTTCTTGAGTCTTAAAAACACATTCTTAAAGTTATGTTCGTTTCTCTGTGAACAAGATAATTAAAAAACGCGTTCATTTTGAAGGATGAAATTTAGTATTGGTCTTTAAAACAATTTTTTTTTATTTCTATCAAAATTTCAATGTTTCCATCAAAATTTCAATATGCTTCCATTTAGAGGAAGTCAAACTGGCCAACTGTTCAAATATAAATTAACACAATAACTACTTAATGGAAAGAGCCAGACGGATAAAATTTCATACACTGATTTAGCATCTAAGGTGCAAATATACATCAAATTTGGAACCATATCGGTCCAGGAGATGATTGTCTGTCGGTTTATCCTTTTATAAGCATGTACTCCAAAACGCAATGACTACATAAATATATGAAATTTTATATATGATACAAAATTCAGCACTCAATGATAACGCACTCAATTTCAAAATTTAATTTCAATCGGTCGGGAAAAAGGCATCCAAAATATATTACGTTTTCTGGTATTGTGCATTAATTGCATTTCAGTGATGAAGCGCCAAAGATCGCACATTGATAGACTCGTTCGTAATTATTGTTCATTGATGGAATGAAGTTAATAAAACACAAGTACATTTATTAGAAATTGTTCGTGAAAGTTTTCGGATATATCAACTACTTTTTACATTGATACTATATAAAAGTACCAACTATTTTTCATACTGATTATCATGCTCCAAATGTGACATCTTTAAGATTGCTGGGAATGGTTTTTATACATGTCGCAATTCACATATAACATACTAGCCCATTATCATGTTAAGAGAGCTAGCTAGTCTTAGATTAGATTATTAAGAAAAACTCTTGGTAAAATTCACTTTACCCCTCTCCAATCGTTTTAACTCGTTATTTTATTGTCTTATAAGCCGTATTTGCCTGGTGGTAATCTCGGGGTCAGAGGAGTCCTGCATCAAACCTGATTCCTCCCGCTATTTACTGTGTATGTGGACATGGTGTGAAATAAAATTGTCATCGAATTTCAAATATCCTTATTTTGATGTAGTTTCGGAGTTTCGGAAAGAATATACAGGCTCAACTATCCTCGATATCCTGTGGTGGGTATCTGACGAGGCTTAATGAAAGGGTGCTGTAATTAAAAAGTATTTTTAGACTGTTGCCAGTTGTTATTTGTGAAATATACATTCTACATATATTGATGAGATATTCAGAGCTAAAAAATAAAATAATATATTTGTGAAATATACATTCTACATATATTGATAAGATATTCAGAGCTAAAAAATAAAATAATATATTTGTGAAATATACATTCTACATATATTGATAAGATATTCAGAGCTAAAAAATAAGCAAAATATTAAAACTCAAAAAGTAAAATTATACGAATTAAAGTTAAATTTGCTAATCAATAGTCGGCATTCATTAAATGATCCAGAATGCGTATTAGTTTTGAGTTTAAAGATGATGTCATTTTTCACAGATCTGAGTAAGATATGAATCACTTAAATCTCAAAAAATAGGATTTTTTTTTTTTTTTCTTTTTTGTCACGGTATCCATTGTTATGTACTTACTCATGGTTTCAGATTTGTCATTTGTGGGGGCGGGGGGGAATAATGACAGAATGCCTTAAAGTGCGTCATGATAGAATAATTTCGCCTCAGAGAATCAACAGAAATCTGAGGACTTGCTTTTTAATATTTTCTCATTAATTGGAAAATATTTGCGACTACTCAGCGATAAACAAATTAAGGAAATATTTCAGATTCTTTCTCGTTCTTTCTTTAATTCTTAAAATTAAATAAAGATTAAAATCTTTTTTTATTTGTTTTATTCTTTCATTTTTAAGCGTATTATCATCTGAGAACTTGAATGTGAGAAAGAAATATTATATGAGATTTGCAAATTATGAATTGAAGAATATTAAAATAGAGTTTGTAAGATATAACTACTACTAATATTAGTAAACACCAAAATTTTACTTATCAGTAAACTGAGATGTTGCTTTTTTTTAATAATTATTAGTTAAGTAAAAAAAAATAAAAAATAAAAAAAGAGAGAATTCCAAACTAAAAAGAGATTCCAAATTTTTTCTCTGTAAATAACAAGGACAGAAATAAAATAAAATTATCTGTATGAAATGCGTTTTTAGCTCTGAAGAGGTGTAAATGAAATTTGATTTATGAATGAGTTAGAAAATGAGAACAACAAAAATTGTGTTCTCATTTAATAACTTTTCCATCATGATTTTACTTTGCATATGAGGGATGGTGAGCAGCAGTGAAGCATATTAATGGATGGGCATCCAATTTGAGTCGATATCTGATTTGAAAGACACCATCACACATGAGCGAATCATTTTTGTCATACTTTGTTCTTCCTTTCTATCCATTATTTTACAGATGTAAAGAATTATCGTGTGCGAAATTAATTGAAGAATCAAAAGAAAATTATAAAAAAAAATGATTATGATCCATTAAAATTGATAGCGAATATCCTTTCAACAACTGTGATCTATATAAATTAGCTTATTCTGAAGGGTTAGAACGTATAGAAACTATGTGAATTTACTCTAAATTTGGTAGCGAATAGCCCATTGATTACTTAAAAACAGGCTCATTATTCTGGTTTGGTCAGTAAGAGTTCGAGTTGGGAAAATACAGGGAATAGTAGCCATTAGAAAGAATTATTGCTAGTAAAATAGTCCAGAATAAAATTTCAATATATTAAAGGGAATATGAAATTGGGATATTTACATATTCAAACACTAATAACCGATATTATGTGGTCTACATTTTAATACTTAACATAGAAATCGCTGTTTCAAAAAATGCTTTCTCAACCCTTAACTACAAAAAACTTTAGCTGGTAGCTTTCGTCGCATCATCCTGAATTACTTTACCATAGTCAGTTTAGATACAGATGATTAGTAAGCTCGAGAATTATTGCTCCGAGATGCACATTTCCACTTTCCAAAGTATATATGCGTCCAGTTTGGTAACTCTAGGCCAACCAGCTCAGCATGTAAAGAGCAAACATATGCACCCGCTGATCCATACACAGACACATTCATCTTTATTATTAGTAAAGATGAAGTGTTGATTCATTAGCACATTTTATTTCAGTTCAGACAGCCTGAAAGGTTTCAGTTCACGTAAAGTGTAAAAACAATTTTGGAATATTTTTATAGCAGAAATGGTGTTACAAAATGTTAAAAGTTTAACAAGGCCATGTTTAAAAATGCATAGGACAGATCCCATCTTTTGAAATCACAGTCATCGATTGCCAAGGAAGATAACAGCAGAAACGCTTTTCTTTCAATTAGGGTGTTCCACATGAGCTTCAATTCAGTATTGAAAGAAGCCCTAAATCATCCCACGCCAATCCTCTTCTCAATGAAAACCTTTATAAGGAAACGATGCATATAAATAAAATCGAAATATTAAAATAATAATGAATGAAGCTTTCTCTTGTTGACACAGATAAAAGATCTGTCAGAACAGGCTGCTGCGTGCATTATCGTTCTACTATTTTCTTCCAATCTGAACTCTTCATCATTGCAGCGAAAAAGAAGATAAAAGGTAGACAGGATTACCAGTTATCTTTGTTCTGCTCTTACGTTGGACGAGTATTGTTTCAGGCACTTGCTTGATGGGCCCTTGCGGTTTGCGGGCAAGAATTTTCATGCTTCTTAATTGTTTGCCAATACATTTTTTTCTTTAATTAATATGGGTGTGATGGGTTTTAATGCCCATTATTATAGCTTGTTCTTTTTATTCGTGATTAACTAAGATGACTATGAAGAATTTTAATATGGAAGTTCGATGATGAAGAAGGGATATATGTTATATGAAGAAGAGCATGCGTGATTGTGCAGAATGAACTTTTCTACTTACGCGTGATAACATTGGAAATTTGTGGTGAAATTTTTTCTATACAAAAATTCCTGTTGCGGGAGTTTAGCGGATCAACTTTCAGTTACGGTCCAATCCTTCTCGGCTGATGTAACAAAACAAGAAGGGCTGAACGTGTTGTTCACTCTGGCTGCTAAACGGTTAGGGAATACCCTCTCATGGAAATCAGTTCCCACATTAATTTACCATGTTACCAAGCGATGTTGAAATCAGATAGTAATTTCTCAGTTTTTAATCTCTCTTCTTAAAGTACCACGGATACGTGGATGAAAAGTCATTAAATAAATGTATGGGTTTTCACTTTCTTTGAGGGCACATTTCTTTGCGGCGATCATACTTTCAGATGCAACAAACGGCCACATGCTAGAGGAAGAGTCTTTTTATGAATTATGAATTTCAAAAGTTTTTATGATTCGAGAAATGACATTACATTCATTCATCATTCCTCCCCTATTAGAAACATTCGATTTACATTTAATTGCAACTTTAAATTTCTCATTTTTTTTAGTGGTCATCGGTGACCAATTGGGCCCCCCTGAATATTGGTTGCGTTCACTTTCAATTAAAGCTCCAAAGAGAAAAATTTTAAGCATCAAATTTTATAAAACTTCAAAATTATGTTATTTTAATAGCTTTATACCTGTTGTTTTCACTACGTATATGAACCATCCTAATAGAGTTAAGTTCCATCACATCACAGCGCTTCACAAATACGCGCGCACGCTTTTTGCTTTATAATTACTATAAATAGAGATATATCCTAAATCATCTCAGATATTCAGATTTACCAAACGTCTCCTTTGAAAATGCCCTTGTCCAAATGAAGTGTCAGTTACAGTCAGTTCAGTTCAATATTACATGAAACTGAATTTCTAATTAGCAAGAAATTTCGCATATGTTTAATATATCAAACAAATTCTTTCTTCTCTGTACTTAATTTTCCAGCTTTCTTTGTTCATCTTGCTTTTTTGTAAAATATGTAGCAATGAGCAGAATACCAATTAAAAATCCGTCTTAATAGTTTTCAACATGGCTCTGATTATAGAAATTCATAGTTGTAGATACCTAAATTGGAGATAACTTCTAAATTCAAACTGCAGAGATAACTATAATAAAAAATGATTTTATGGGTCATATTGATTGGAAAAAGAAAAAAGAAGTTAAGTTGGAAAAAGTGATTACTGACACTTAAATAGATACCGAGCGTGCCTTTTGAAATCCCCATCATCGATTGCTCAGACAGATAAACCACAGGCACATCTTTGTTTCAGCTTGGGTGTTCCGAAAGCGTTTCAATGAAACATTGAAAGAAGTCCCAAACCATCCCACGCCAATTCCTCTTTGTCATGAAAGCTGTTACAAGAAAACGGCTCATATAAATAAAACCGAAATCTCAAAATGATAACGAATGAAGCCTTCTTGCCGACACAGATAGAAGGGTCGATGCGATGTCTGGCCGATCAGACGAGTGTTATCGTTCCATATTTTCTCTCTAACTGGACTCCTTATTTTACGAGTAATTATATGGGAAGATGTGGAAATAAAGAAAGGAACGAGAAAGCAGAAAAAGGGCAAGTGAGATCGCCAGCTGACTTTGTTTTCTTCCTGCCCCACTTGTGATTGTGTGAAGGGTGGTGTGGGGAGAACTGCGGTTTCTCTGTTTTGGAAAAATGATAATGCACTACCGGAAGCAGATTCACACAAGGTAGGAAATGATAGTTGAAAAAAGAGTGGTCAATTTTCTTCACAAACGAGATAGTTTTGATTATGGTTATAGTTATTGCACGTTTTACTCCTTATTCAAGCGTGTTAAGTAATTTGATTAATTAAAGAACGTGTTATCTGTTTTCTATTTGACAGGAAAAGAAAAGAACGTATAACGAAGTTTTATTTTAAAGTAGAAAGAGGCGTGCCAATATTATTGCTATAATGAGAATTTTAATCGAATTCGTTATGAAATATTAACCCTATGCTGCGCAAGGGAGTGATCACATTTTCTAAATTTATATCCGAGATGAAGAGCAGGTGATTTGCGTATGAAAAAAAAAACAAGCAAAAACAGAAAGCCCATTGCAATCCTTTATCAAAATTTTTCAGCGAGAAGCTATTTTGGTGAAACTTGTGGCAACACTTCACACATTTATCATAACTCAATTTCAGTTTATCTGATGAGTCGTAAACATATCTCGGTAGAACTGCAAATTGTGCTCGAATTGAAAATACGTGAATTATTTGACTTTTTGCTGACGAAAAGGCGTAAATGCGCTGAAATTTATTGGAAGCTGCACCAAATGTTTGGTGAAAATATAATGTTATGTGAAGTTACTCGAAGTGGTGCAATGTATTTGAAAATAGACGTACCGATATTGACGACGCTGAGGAAAGACCATCAACTGTGACAAATTTTGAAATAGTTATTCTTGTGAATAAATTGGAATGATTTTTATTTTTTTTTTTGCAAAAAGAATTGAAAACTTGTGCAACGCCATTGTAAGTAATAACGTAAAAAAAGATCCTTTTTTTTTTTTTTTTTTTTTACTTATTTCGTATTAATATTACATTTAGAAAAAAATTATCGTTACTTCGAGATGGACTTCGGAACTTTGGAAGGAGATCAAATGACGAGAATAACACTTAATTTGGCACTCTCCTTCTAAACTTCCTCATTACATCAACGAGAGGGCAAGGAGAGAAGAGGGATGTAATGAACAAAATTTAAAAAATAATAATAATAAGGTATTCAAAAGCAATAAAATGACCGATTTTTAAGATTTTTAAATAAAAGCATAAAAAGGTAAAATAACAAAGCAAATAATTTTAAGTAATAAAGAAGAAAATAATGATTTCAGCAAAAATAAAGTACATATTTAGATTTTTTCAACAGAGAGGTTTTTTTAAAGAGTGAATTTATTTGATGTTTTCAAATTGAACTATTTATTAATAATCAACTAAATTTAATTAAAAATGATGAATAAGGAATTCCGAAATGAAATTGGATTATACATTTATTATGTATCATGCTAGCATGAAATGACTTCCTTTTTTAAACAGCAGCTAGGCAAAGTGCACATAAGTAAATGTAAAAGATATTGGAAAAGATATTCAAAACATAGTTCGAATTTTAACATGGTTGGAATAAAAATTGTCATAAATTAATAAAAATCTTTTTATTAATACATTTTTTTACTTCAGTCAAGAAATATATTAAGCACATTACTTAATAATTTTTATTAAATCATTCAAAAGTAATTTAAAGAAAGCAAAAATTGTCATCACTGCTCAACATAGGGTAAATTTTTCTATGCATAGTTAGAAAAAAGTTTTTTCACTAAATAAAGAAATGAATTATACAGTCAAGTCAGATTCTGATTACACTGTAATCACTTCAATAATTTTTTTTTGAAAATTACAAGCAAAGTCATTGAAAATGTAAATGATTTCAAAGAAAGCATTTGCCCACGATGATGTTATTATAGACTCTGAAATATCGTTATGCCGTTATTGTTTCTTTTGTGCAATAGTTTCATTACTTAAAATAATGTCTTCTTATTATTCATATTAGAGCTCACATTTTTTCGGTTAGTTATTCCAATTTATTTTTAAATATTTTATGGCGATTGCAAAAATTTATCCAAAATGAAAATAACTAAGACGTATAAAACAAATTCAATTAAAATTAAAGCCTATAACAATTTTTAAACCAAAATGCATTCTTTTAAAGTTATTTTCGCTAAAAAATTGAATATCTAGAAAAAATAGGTAATCTAAAACATATCACAATCATGCTGCTTACGAAACCTTGACAGGATAGTATTTCTTTTCTCTTTTTGTTGAGATGACCTTTGAATACTTATCTTGATCGTTATTTCTGTTAATTAATTTTTCATTGCCTTGTATTAAATTAATGCCGTATACTTTACAATATAATTGCCAATTACATACTTACTGAATTATTAAAAAATTTTAAATTTTTTCAGAATTATTATTGTATATTTTTTAAATTATCATCTGTGGTTTTGCAATCTGTCATAACCTTCTGAATCAAGGTTACCGTGACACAAATCTGTGTCGAAATATTATTTCTTCATGTAATAAATTTTCTGTGTTCAGTTATTTCCATTTCATTACAGCAACGCGAAATAATTGATTACTGAATAGCATTGTTATCGATTAGCACTCTAAAAATATTCACTATAAAAATAAAATTAGCAATATTAATTTTTAAACACAATACTCGAATTCTCATGTTATATCTGTCACAGTTTTATGTACAATATTTTTTGTTAATTCAATAAATCTTTTATAAGATTTTAGCTTTCGTAATAAATGGAGGATAAAATTGGAGAGTAGGATAAAAATAGTAATAATTCTAAAAAGTTGTTTAATATTATTCTTTCTCTGACATTTGAATTTTTTTATTTTCTAATACTTTTTATTGAAACATTTCATGCTACATAATTCAAAATGTCCTTTTTTTTTTTAAACTGACTTAAGAAATAAATAAATTTAGAATATAGAACAGAAATAAAAAAAATAACAATGCAGTTCTATAAAATAATGTAGAACATTTTTTTTTCACTGCCTTTTTCGAAACTGCAGATTTTAAACACTACTAAGCGTGTAATTTAGAATTCTTTTTTTTTTTTATCTGACCTAATGGTAAGTCTAAAAATACAGAATCCAGCATTTGGTTTGGAAGTTAGGTATTCAAAAAGCGAGCATACATCTGAAAGAATTTCATCGTCTTCACCATAATCTGGAGTAGTTGAGGATATATTTTCTTTATACTCCTCTAAAATATATCAAATTTGTTGCAAAAAACTGAATGGATGAATTTAGATAATTTTCAACTTTTGGCGACATATTCTCTTGGAAAGCAAGTCAAAAACTAAATTAATATAGCGGAAACATCTTGATAAACATTCATAAATATTCTAATTTACATAATACTAATATTATCAGTTTTTGAGAACGGATTAATTAGTATTCTTTTGATATGAAATTTTAAATCGTTTGATATTATTGTACTTTTTGACAGTTAAGAAATTCTCTTTATTGATTAAATATTAATGATACTGTTGGTTCTTCTCTAATTTTTTAAAGAGGGGATTCCAGATACATCACCGTAAAGATCCATCAGATGCCAAAGTTGGATTACTATAACATTTTAGATTTATATATTTAGTTATGAACGATAATTTGAATTTTTGAATCACTGTAGTTGTCACAAGGAGTGTATGATATTTTGAGAAATAATGAAATGGATAAACAAGGTTTGATTGTTTAAAAGATAATGAATGAACATGTAATAATTTTAGACTCCTTAATACGACCTGGTCCGGCACATTGTGACGTAAGAATCATGCTTTATATGTCGGTTTTAATAAGTTAGGAGATAGGAGTGGCTGCGTTCTACTGAATCATAACACGCGGAAGAAGAAATATCAATAATGAAAAAATGGAAAAAATACATTGGGTTCAATGCTATTGTATTAATCACTTATTATTTCTTCGCTACTTACTCTCCACTTCATATTTATCTCCCTTACAGCAAATGCATTCGTCCGTCGTCGAAAGTCAACCACTAACTCGTCAGAGCCACGCTATGCTTTCATCTTTTATAAAGAAAATGTAGTCTATACTTATATATAAAGCTCAATGTGTGTGTGTGTGTGTGTGTGTGTGTGTGTTGGCGCTCTGCAGAAAAGTCCATTTGACCTACAGCTACCAAATTTGGTACGTGTATACCTTGGACGTCGGGAATGTGCACCAGGGGTCCCTTTTTTTGAAATTTTAATTATTAACTAAAAACCAACTTTCCCGCCAAAAAAAAATCCTTTCATTTTCCCCACCGCCAAATGAGTAAGGCTTTAGTTTTTTTTTTTCTAACAGCAATGAAGCTAGGGCTAACATTTTTCGGCCGATTATTTCAAACGATTCTGTTTATTTTCTTAGTATTTTATGCATTTAAAATTAAACATTGTTAATGAATCGATCTTTCAGATTCATTCAGAAGTACTTTTGAATTAAAATAAAACAGATTAAAGGAAATTAAAAATTTCTAATCTACATAGCGTTAAACCAACTGACGTAGAAAAACTCACGCTTTTGCGTTACCGTAACTGGCGTTGAAAATTCACGCATGCGCACTGTATTCTGATTGTTTACATTTCAACGGAAGCGGACTCGATTTCAATTATTTTTAGGTTAGTTGTATACTTTTGTAATTAAATAGTATTTATGTTAGTTTAAGTTCATCGTTTTTTAAGTAATTTTTTTTTAACCTGTTTTCGACCGATTATTTTAAACGATTCTGTTTATTTTCTTAGTGTTTGATGCATTTAAAATTAAACATTGTTAATTAATATACCTGCTCAAGATGAATTTGAAAAAAATTTGTTGACAAATTCTTCAGATATTACATAAATTAAGAAAGATATTCTTTAGTGCCCATAAGGTTTAAATGCTCAGTGACTCTGTTTTCAGTAATCATATTACAAAAAGAATGCTTTGTTTCATTAAAAAATATTATTATATTAATTGCAGATTAATCATTTCCGCTTTAATTTAAAGCATAAATTCTACGGGAGCTAACAGTAAATTGGAGAGATACAGATTACGTTATAACTGAAGACCTTTATAATATTCTGAGTGAATTGAAATTTGAAGTTTTAAAATATTTTAATGAAAAAGCTATTAAAGTAAGAATTACATAAAATAGTTAATTATTAAAATTTTAACGAGCATTCAGATTGGCGAACCGACTGGTCACCAAAGGCGGCTAGTATAGAATAAAAGCAATAAACCAATGAATGATTATTCGAATCAATAAGCTACTCAAATTAAATGCAAAACATAAATATTTGATTTTGATTTAACAACTTTATTTGATTTAACAATTTTAAAATTTGAAGTCAATTTCACAAAAACTTGTAACACGATATTTATAAAATGTCTTCCTTATCGTTTGGCTTTCTTACATTGTCTTTGTTCTTCAATTTAGAAAAATATTCTTAGTTGGCAATTTATACAAGCTGTTGGATTGTATTCGCAAAAAAGTATTGTTTGTATTCATGAATGATATCTTGATAAGAATGATTAATTGATAAGATTATCAGCGGAAATTGATCTCTAATTGTATTAAACAAACCAGGAGCACGTACTTCTTTTCTCATAATAGTTCTGTAACCGTGTCAGACTAAACAATCCGTATTTTTTTCTCAATGGAGCCTGCAGTAAAATAAATGTTCGGAGATAGATAAACATTGATATTCTTCGTTCACTTCCGAAGTGAACATTTGATCTGTCTTCTTTAACTGTTCCGAGAAGATTGTTTGCTTTATTCGGCATTAATTATTCTTTCTCTTAATCGAATGCCATCGAATTTCAACTATGAGAACGAATTTGTTGATTTAACTTTCAGGACAAAATATTTTAATTACTTTAAACAACCATTTATTCATTTCAGTGAATGAATGTCTTGTCAATCAAATAACTCTCGCAATAAAAAAAATTATTATTTATGAATAAATATGATCATTTTAAATATCTAAAACTTCTGTTTTCAGATTCACTTAGTTCTTATTGGCAGTAAGTTAGATAATGAAATTTTTTTTTGCCTTTTTTAATATAAAAAATATTGATAAACCATAGAAGAAAAAAAAATTTTGGGGTTTTATTATTCAATTTTTTAATTAATTTTCATACATAGAAAATAATAATTACTGAATATTTGACAAAAACTTTTAAGTAAATTGCTAATTAGGATTAAATTGAAGCAGTAAAAAATAAATAATAAATAAGGAACAGAATGAAAAATAAAACTTTTATTTCACCATCTGTTGGACGATCAAAATCTAACTGAATAATTTATTTAAAAATAATATTGTCTTATTCATATCTTTCGTTCATATTATTTTTCAAAAATATTTCACTCGTTAAATTTGTATGTTAATAACTTTAAAAGTTCTTAAATGGCAAAATTTCACTTCTCCAGTAATAATTTTTTAATCTTCATAATTTTAAGGAAATAATCCAATTTTTATCTATTTCCACATTTTTTTTTTGTCAAATTCATGGCAGGCGCAGCGAATCAACTGGGAAGACAGAAAGCAAAACTAAAAGAGACAGTGAGAAAGCATTTTGAATTTATATACTATCTTTAGAAAGAAATTTGCTTATATCGCGTTTTGACTGTGAGAAAATAATAGCCCACGCAATTTGGAAGTTAAAATGAAGCCGGAGTTCGAGTGATTAGAAAGTTATTTTTAGAGTGCAGATTAATTAGAAATTATTATAGACACCCACGCCCATCCAATTTTAAAAAGGAATTGTAAAAAGGCATGAAAATCGAAGGTAAAATGATCGAGTGAACGAACTGACATTAGATACCAGTTCTTAGTTAGATTTTTAATTCTTGTTGAAGTTAAGATAAAGTGAAAGTGTAAAAGTCATCGAAATGATAATGGGGGGGGGGGGAATGCACTGAGGAAAGAGATATGCAAGTTCGTATCTGTAAAGGCAATTAATCTGTTAAGTTGCATCATCATGACCCAAATACTTATTTTCTGTCAAATGATTTTGCAATCACAAATTTATAACACATTTCATTATCATTGCAGGATTTGATTAATTGCACCTTTCCTACTCTTGCTTTTATTTTTTTCGAATTGAAGGTTGCGTAAATAATGATTTTCTTACAAAAGAAATTCTTTTTCAGTGATGGACACACGCACACGCACACGCATGGATTGTTTCAGTGGCGGTTTAATGCATTAAAGTTAAAGCCTTAGGCAGTCTGCATTATAAGGCTTTCATTTTGATAGCTTGTTAACTTAATTTATATTTCAGCGCACTTTTACTTTATAAACATGTTATTGGTTTAATTAATAAATTTTTTATTTTAATTTAGTGAAAGTATTTTTTATTTATTTATTAATATATATAGCTTTGAAAAAAGGACTAAGATAATAAAAATCTTCAAATTTTTACTTACAAATAAAAGAATTTAATTATTATGAGGATGTAATTAACTTTAAACAAATATAGCGTTAGGAATTGTTATATATATAAATATTTGATAATATTTTATAGTTAAAATATAAAATCTGATAATATATTGATATAATATCAATATATTATCTGATAAATAAATATCTGATAATATTTTATGATTATAAAATTATAATATGAAATATTATCCTGATATTGTGTAATCAGAAAAATTTATATTTTTTACAAGTTTATTTATATTGATTACTAACTTAGTAACATTTTTAATCAACATTCTCCCCCTCCCTGCAGCACAACAGTTCTAGGTAGCTACCTAATCAGAAATCCACTGCTGATAGTTTAACGTTAGATATAGATTACAAAGCGTGACCAAAAATGACTGCACCGATGCCTTATGCAACCAATAGGAATTGTTTTGAACATAAAAATTATCTTTCTCAATCGCATTTTGTACCTCTTAGTATTTGATATTTCTCAATGGCAACTTCGTATTTCTCGTGACACTAATAAGGGACATTTTCTGGAGATCTTAACTATATGTAATGTCCATTGCAATTAGTTATTATAAATAATATCTAGTAATTATTCATACTAACCGACTTTTATTATTTTAGCCTTGTCACTCATACGCACTATTTTACTTATGTTTTGCAAACCCTATATCTAGAGTGATTTTGTAAATTTGACTGACTTTGAACCGTTGCCGGATATTTGCAAAGAGAATGAGCATCTTGTCCGAGTTCGAAAATAGTTCTTCTAGTTTAAAACAGACAAAAGTGTTGATAAACTGATATCGATTTTTAATTTATTTATTCATAGTCAATTTATTTTATTTATAGCGTCTATCCTATCTAGGGGCACCTCAGAAATAAAGATGAGAAGGTTCGGTATGGTGGTTGGTTCTTGCCACCCTAGTGGGTAACGAAATGGTGGAGGTCGGCTACCTCCTATCTATGATTGGACGTGCTTTCCACGGGAAGAGTTGTACCGTGGCCGGTGATGGCCCTTAGGACTCAACCATAGTTCCCTCCAGTGTTGCTGTCGCAGTGGTCCGGTCAATCAGATTTAATTCGAATGGGCTGGACGGAGTAGCCTTGTGTAGTTATTCTTAACGCCTTTGCGATTAAAATTCATTACAACAAAGAATTTTTGTAAAGAAAGAATTCTTCGATAACTGCAATTGCTTAGAAGTTAGGGACTTCAACTGCTTTTAGACCAATGCATGTGCTACATTGTTGGAATTTTCTCATAAATTGCATCCTATTTCCTCCCCATAGCTCCAACTTTATGAATTTCGAAGAGAAATTGGCGGAGGAGGGAGGAAATTTTTCCATATCTTGTACCACTGGACAAAAGGAATCTTCTTTCATCCTTCAACTTACGCAAAAGAATTTTTTTAAATATTGCATTAAAATCAAATAAAAAAGTAATTATTTATTTATGCAGAACAATTTAATTATCTGTTCCAATTTCCATATTAATTTGCAAATTTATTTTTATTCGTTTTTTATACTAGTTTACTGTTTAAATAAATGCATTTAATACTTTCATAGGGTGGAGATGCAATACGCATGCGGATAAACGTAATAGTCAAAAATGTACATAATAATATTCTTTCATATAAATGGCGACATACATGGATTTTTATTATTATTTTCCACATCGACCCTGCCTATTTTAGGGTGTAAAACTTAACATGACTCGACGGGAAGAAAAATTTTAAATAACGTCATACTACGCCCACCTTGGGGGGAAAGTAAACTACATGAAACCCCACCCACACAAACATGAAGAGCAAAGGTTACACATGATATTTCACAATATCACATACATGCCGAAAAAAACTTTCTAAAAATTATCTTCTTTTCGTTTTACTGCTATAGTTAAAGTGGAAAATATCGAGTCGAGTTCAGGAAGTTGCCAAAACAATTGTTTGATTTTCACCATAACTTTTTATATTTCAAGCTTATAGGTCATTGTGTGCATCCGAGTTGTGTTAACTCTAGAATGCATGACTTGTTTATTTTTTACAAATATATATATGTGTATGTATTTTGAATAAATACATATAAACTGGAAAAAATATTTTTTAAAAATTTTAACTATTTTTTTTGTGAATTTTTAAAAAAAAAAAACTAAAATATGCCAGATGGTTATATTAGGAATTAAACAATATCCCAGTGACACCAATCACGTAACAATTCTGCAATAAAAGTCCCCTTTTGCCAATACATTTTTTACAATGGAAAAAATATATTTTGAGAGTATTTTTAATGGTAGAAATTATTCATCAACAGTCATCTTGGCATTTTCTCAAGTTTTCAATTTAATTCTAGTACCGCTATTGACATATACCGGACTTTTCTACGAATGTTAATAAAAAAAACATTAAGAAAAGGATTTTACAATATTCATTGTTGTTTTTTGGAACAGTCATATGAAGCTTATCATTGAAATTAAATTGGTAACCAAATGGCTACATGATACACTGTAGAGTTAAAATTCAGGGATGGGTTGTCAGAAAGTCTTTCCTTTTACGGATTTCATCCAAAATTTGATACAGTCTAGAATTTTAGTATATCTTTAATATTCCAAATTGCATTTATGTATTTTCCTGTGGAGTAATGGTTAGAATTACATGTTTGTTTTGAATTTTGGGGTTTACAGATAAACTGATATAATTCAGATAAAAAGTGCCTCCTTGATAAAATTCAAGGAGGCCTAAAACGTGAAGATTCATCAAAATATCATGGAAGGATTTTTTTGATCATTACAGTACTTTCTCGCAATGTTCCTTCTATTGAACTGAGATTGTATCAAGTGAAGTAAAATTCATTAACACAGTGTTTTGCCCCGAGGAGCATGCCGTTTCTTAACTGTGGAAGCCGGCAGTTTAAAAGGATAACAACAATTAGCGTCATCATTACGAACTGTTGGGCATTCTCACCCCACCTGAAACTATCTCACCTCTTTCTTACAGTATTTGGTATACGAAAAAAAAAAAAAAAATTCTTTTCAGTCAGATAGGAAATGAAAACGTGGTTAACATTCCAGAACTCGAAAGGAAGGAGGGAACAATTAACTCAGTTGCGCGGAAGCGAAATTACGCAATTCCCATTGACCGAACCTCAGCCCGGAGCACAGGTGTGATCGCATCTTTGACTCACGTTTCTAACCTAGACAGGCCATCGCGAAACAACATGAGCTATCAGCGATTTACTTTCCATCAAGGAACCGGTTTGGATGTTCTTCAAACATCATCTCCGAATAAAGAAATGTCGACCTACTTTGGCCCCCGCATCCACCAGTATTGAAATGTCTAAATCAAGATTATAGGGAAACTGCTGTCAAACTACCTGTTGGAGCAATTCTGAAATAATGTTATACTTTCAATAGAAGTACTGGTAAATCCATTAGGAAGGGGTTAGTGAGAATCATTAAAGTGTCAAAGAGGAGAAAGGGGAAGTTCCACAGGTTAAAAAGTTTTCTTCGGAAACAGGAGTTAATTTGTTATCTGTTTGCGTGTTTTCTTGTCTTTCATTTTTATGTTTCATAATTTACCGAGCTCTTTGAATGAATGCGCGCTGAAATATAATGAGATTGTGATTGGATGTCAATACATTTTAATTCACTTTCCTCTAAATAGAAAACATTTAAGACAAGCATTGAAAGAAGATTTAGATTAAATGTTTGAAACCGTCGTAGTTAAGCTTGATGGAAATTTAAAAATAATAATTAAATAATGTTAAGTGTTACTCTCTGAGAAAGTGGAAAAGCAGTTGTTCAATCAAAGAGTAACCTTGATAAACAAGACTGTTGAAAAAAAATTAATCATATTTAATCTTCAATTCAAAATTAATTCAGAGTTCTTTTGTTTGACCTAGAAGAAAATTTTACATTTTTTAATTCGACGTTCTTAACTTAAATGAATTTTCTTATTCAATAACTCAAATTAAAATTTAAAAAATATTTTCATGACAGATCATAATGCATTATATAAACTATCAACATTTACAATATTTATTATATTTTTTGTATAATTTCTACTGCCATTAAAAGCGTAGTTCAGCTGATGAATATATGAAAATTCCAACGACGAGCTGAACATCTTTTTAATGAATTTCTTTCTCATAGATTTTTTGTTAAAAAAAGAAAGATTCATTTTAGCAATAATAGTTTTTTCTCAGTTTTGAGTTTTCAATTTTATTTACACTTTGTTTTAAGCAACGTTCGAGCTATTTTCGGGGGGACCTCGTAACTTTGAGCTGTAGTAAGATGACAAGGACTACGCCTGGGCTGGCAACCCTACTCCAAACTTCTGCACCACACTGGTTGGTGGGATACTAATCATGATAGCCCTAAGACTTTTTATGTGTTAGAAATACTTATTTTTACATATTTCGAGTTTTACTAATCATTTCTGCTACATTTCTATAGAAAAATTAACTCTCAAATGATTTTCGAAGCGGCGCATCGCATCTGAGATTCAGTGACGTATTTTCATTCAGATAGATTAGGGAGTTGGGCTGTGGTGGTCTTACAGGAAAGTCGATTAAAAAAGGTTATTAGTCTAATTTTTAAATAAACAAATTTTAAAAAATGCAATTTCTTCGAAAAAAAAATAGTAGAACTATAAAATGTGCTTACAATGATTTTTTAAAATCATTATCAGATAAAGTAATATATAATTACTTACCTATTATATTTTGGAATATTAAATCCTCATTTAACTGGTTACATTATATTCCATTTGATTGGGGCATGAAATAATAATTTTTAATTCACATAATTATTTGAATTTATCATTTTTCTTAAAATTCATAAGTAAGGAATTAATTAGCTGATAACTGCTGCTAATCTTCCATTTTAGTCATTTTTTTCATGATATGCATATAAAAATAAATAAATAAAAACATTTATTTTTTCACTAAGTTACTAAAATAAAGAAAAATTAAAATAGAATAAATCAATAGCATGTTGAATAAGTTAAAAATTTGTAGAAATGCAAAACTAAATTGCAAAATTCACCGCAAATTATCTGAAATCCGACACTGCTGATAATACATATTTAAAAGGCAATGCTCAACTTCCGAAATTCCTGAAAAGCGGCATCGTCAAAAACTCAATTAATTACCCTTAATTCCATCAATTATTTAAAAATCTGTATTTCGTAATTTTTATTGTAAGGCTAATATATTTCATTTTAAATGCGAGTTTCTTTTTCCTTGAAAAAATAAAATAAAAAAAAAGATTGTAACCACAAAATCTCTTTTCTATTATACTATACAACGTAATTTATCTTGTTACACCAGATTGATTAAATTAATTATCTTATAATATAGCTGAATTTGTGGCAACTGTTGCTTTGCGCCTGCACTATACATGACTGGAAAATAACGAGAAGATATATCTTCTCGTGAAAAAAAGATATATCTTTTTTTTCTGTATCTTCGATAGCCATTTTCCAGCCCTATGTTCTTTGAGTTAACTCTATTTCTTTAACTTTTGTTGTGTTTATTAAAGTTACCTTTTCTTACTTTTATTAAAGTTCTATTTTCTAAACAAAAATGAATTTATTGAGTCCTTCGAAGGCTGTTGAATTCGCATTAGATACACAATTCCTTTGGTTGATTAAAGATTTTCTTTACTCTTGGGTGTAGTATATACAATTATATATATATACACATATTATATATATATATATATATATATATATATATATATATATATATATATATATATATATATATATATATATATATAACACAAATTAATTTATGATATGCAAAATTAGTATACAGTACACTCCCAAGTATCCGGCCTAATGTGGCGGAAGGGCAGGCCGGTTAACAAAAAAGCCGGATAGGTCGGAGTTCTATGAACTCATTTCTTTGCTCACCAATACCAGAAGACAAAGTTTTTATACCAAAACTCACCGATATAATACGTATTTTCTCATTTCTTATTGAGTACTAAGCATCCCATTTATCTCAACCAAGTAGAATGTGAAAGCGGCCGCGGTCCGGTGAATCATAGAAGCAGTTGCCGATAAAGTGTCAAGTTAAAATAAAAGGTTCTGTACTGGTAATTTATATATTTTTATACTGCATTGCAGGTTTCAAGAATTTATTAGAGAAGAAGTAAATTAAAGGATATAAACTGTTTATATTTTAACATAAATTCTATAATGCCTAACTTAAAAAGGCTGGAAATATAAACAATGTTGCCAATGCAACGCCTTTCCTTCCTTATTTGATTATGATAAAACTATGCCAGAAGTAAGGAAGCCGGGTAGTCGCGAACAGGATATTAGGGAGTGTACTGTATTTTTTCAAGCTAGAGTAAAGAGTCCTATAAACAAGGACTATACTTCATAAACTATGGCGTCTGTACTCAAGAAATTATTCAGATGATCAGCAAAAGGTGCAGCATTAAATAAATCGGTCAAAGAAAATGCATTAAGAAATGCATATTCATCTATATAGAGCAATATTCCTGCAAAGTAGAACTTAAAACTAAGCTTGTGCGTTAATCGTAATTGCCAAAAAATTCATGATAAATAATTGTTTCTCCTAATGGCATGGATCAAGCACTCTGGAACTGTCAATTAGGAGCCCGAACTAAGATCTACCGTATAATCGGAAATAAACAATCAAGTCTCTCTAAAAGACCCTATTTAAGATAAAACCCAAACTTTAATGGAGCAAGGTAATTCTATGTTATAGGTTTTTCGTGTGGCGATTAAGTTAATTACGTTTACAACTGACCTGAGGAGTGTTTGTTTTGCATAAAGTGACACCGTTGTTGCAACCGAAGAACTGTGTTTCGGGGTAAGGATAGCTCCACCTTTGTACGTGCGGATGCAGACGCCTTAAAAAAAGGGTTTCTTTTGTAAAAATTGCTCCGCAGTGAGAAACTTCCAACTATCTGAACTCTATGCATTAAACAATAGAGAATAAATCTGCATACATAATCAACACTCTAGGAGAACATATTTTCATTCATTTGTTTATTCGAAATCAAAGTGAAGATGTATTCCTTATAAGGCTAACTGCATGTAGCGGCATTTAATCAATCTTAGCGCCACTTTAATGTTATAGTAACGTTTAATATTCAGATTGGATATCGCACTTTCAGGTCTATAATCTTCATAATTAAGCGTTTTTATGTCTGGAAGGAGGTATGAGAAATGACTGGTTGCAGTTACATCAGAACGGCTTTTTAATTGCACAGCTTGTCGATTTGCATACCACAAGCAATATTTCAACACAAAATTTGTTTTATTGGTGGGTCAGCTGGCTGGCTACTAATGCGTGAGAAATATTAAATGCTTTTCCGATAATATATTATTGTAATAAATATTAGGACGTATATTAAATAATTAAATATGCCTCTACTTAAAATACAGTAGAAAAATCAGTGATAATATTCTGACGTCAAATTTTCCGTTTTCGAAAAAAAGGCGAGTACATTAATGAAAAACGGGCAAATTTAGATATAATTTAATGCATATTGTGATTTTCATCTTTTAATTGATTAATTTATTTACACATTTCATCATTTTAACTTAATTAACAATTTCAGTTAATTTTTTTTATTTTAGCAAGTTAATGTAAATGTAAATATATTAATATTCTCTTTATTATAATATTAATTATTGATATTAATATTTCCTTTACTATGCGTTTCATAGTGAAAAAAAATTAAAGTTATAAAATTCTTTGAAAATTAACTAAAAATATTGGTTAATGGTTTCCTAACTAAAATAAAAGATTTACTATAATAGATTAAAAAGGAAATAAACAAAATTTGCATAAATATAACATACAAAATTATTATTTAACAGACCTCGTCAAGTTAAATAAATAAATAATGCTCCAATATAATATACATAAATTATTAATTAATTTTACATTTATTTAATAACGATTTTAATAATTCAAAGCAAGTGAACATCAAAGTCCCATCATTCTATAACTTATATAATTTTACTTGGTAACTATGTTAATAACATCTCTTAATTGATCGGTCGCGGCCCTAGACAGTTGCCTAGTAAGAAAACCGCCTCTGGTATATAGTAAACATTCCCATTGTTGGATGCTGTAAAAATTGAATACATAATCATTGCTTTGGTTTATTACTCCATTAAATACACTACTTTGATTTGAAGTCCACTTATCAAATTATACTTGTCTTATCCGACCTATTTTTTTGTGCTACCTTGTTTCCTCACAAACAAGATAGAAAAACGAACAGACATTTCCCTCGATAGATCTTGAACCAATATTATAACTCGACAATTCTTATCAATTTCAGTCTTCAGATCCAATGGCCATATCAATTGTCCAATAATTCTCTGAATTAAATTTAATCTTAAATAAAATTGTCACCGATGCCATTCAAAATTTCACACTGTTGTTTTTTACTCAAATGGTAATATAAAGAATCAACATTATTAGCTATGACTAAGCCGGGTTCCTGGTTTTAACTTCTCTTAAAAGGAATATAATAAGTGCAGAGCAGATCTTTTTCAATTTTAGTTATAGCTTAAACACTGGAAAAAGAGAGCGGGGGGGGGGCGTTTTTATGCATATGCACTGTGGAACTAACTACATCATCCTGAACATTTGTTAAAGCATATAAATATAATCACTAATTTAATTTAATTTGTTTGAGCAATATCTAAATCCATCAACAATCTAATAACATTCTTTTCCACGGCGTTCATCCTTCAGAGGAAACACGGAGAAAAACTAAACTGTAAAATAGTAGGCACATAGTATTATTGCCTTAATTCACGCGTAGTAACAAAGCTCATTTATTGCTCTCTACAGTTAATGAAGGTAAGATTGATGAATATAGGGTGTGTGCCAACAACGTCGATACACCAGTAAATAGCTCATTAATATTTAATCTAGATAAAAATTAGAATTTTGCCAAATAAGCCTTGCAAAATAATAATAAAAAAAACACCAAGAGACTGAGCAATATATACTAGGTGCAAAAAGGGAACAAAAAGAAAAAAGAGAAGAAAAAAAACCCCATAAAAGTTATATGTATATAAAATAAATAAATAAATAAAAATAAAGTAAAGGAATAAATAAAAATAAAAAATTTAAGAAAGAAAAATTATGGAAAGTGGGAGGGAGAGAAAGAAAGAGAGAGAAAAAGAAACAAACATAATAGAAGGAAAGGAAAAAAATTATAACATTAAGAACAGAAAAAAAGAAGTTAATGAAGATAATGAAATCTAAAATACAGTACCTTCTCTTCCAGAGAAGATAAAAATAGTTAAATATTTCCCATGCTACAAATTTTTTTTGTAAATCTGTAATTTGAATTAAAAATAATTTAATGAAAATAATTAACCCTTATCTTCACTCTATTAGTTTCGCTATAGAGACATTAGGTTACATACTTACTTTAGACTTAAAGCGCATACAATTCATTTTTTTTTTAAATTTAAAACGTATAGACAGAATTTTATTTAGATCACAATTACTAATTTTGGTTGTTAATCAAAATATTGCATTGCAAGTGATTAAATAATTGCTCTTAAAGAATTTAACTGACGGATTTCACCAGCAAAGCATTATATGCATCTAATTAGATTTTGGATACGAATAAAGTCTTAAGGGTTAGGTAAAAAATGAAATATTGTTATTGATAAATGAAAAAAAACTTAAAAATAACTGTACTATTAAATATTTTTGTAAATAAATCAGAAAATAACATGGCTAGTACATGTATATTTATTCTGACTTTAAAATTTCATAATCATTGCTTCTCAGCCTCAGTTGAATAAAACTTTATAAATAAGAATGAAGAATGCAAGAAGAATATTTGGAACACTTTCAAGTTTAATTTTTATCTACAAATTATAATTGATTACTTTCAGCTTTTTTTAAAGTTTTACCTACATTGTCCAAAATCTAATTATTAATGGTAGAAAAACTGCTAGACAACGGAACAATTTGTTAACGGCTAGATAACGGAGCAATGTTCCTTTTTCCTTGGTCCGTTAACTGGTAGTTAACAAATTGGTCCGTTATCTGGCAGTTTTCGGTTCGTTATCACTCATTTACAGCATTAAGTGAGGACTTCACTTGTTGCCTCACAGCACTAAAAATACTCATTTTATACTAAAGCCAACTCTATTTTATCTTTCCTGAGCCTATATTACCGTTCAGTACTTATTGTTGGACTATATCTTGCATTTTAACATTTTGTTTCGTAAAAAAAAGAAGAAAATGCTGCACATATATTAAAATAAATTTTGCATCTAATTTAATTACACATTAAATCTTGCACACCAGGGATTCTATAGCAATTTTGTATGCTTAAATTGTGAGTTACGACTCACAACAAATAGGCGTATCAATTTTTGATGGGCTGATGCAAGATAATGAATGCATACATATCTTCAAAATGTAAATTTGCAAACATATAATGTGGACTTTTAAATCTTCATTAAATCACATGGTATAACCACGGCAAAAAAAAAAAAAAAAAAAAAAAAAATGCAACACACAAATAAGCGACTCGTGACAATTCCGACTCTGCACCCCCCTCCCCCCATCAGGAATTCGTCTTTGTACTGAACATTAAATTCAATGCATAAATGTCAACACTGTTCATTGTTATTTCTTTTAACGTTCATTGCATTTAATAATAATCAATTTACTTATCAAAAATTCTTTTTTGGACCATTAAATCTCTGGTAAAGAGTTGGTCTCTCTTAGAAAAGTCATTGAACCGAGAATGAAGTGGATTTCTATAAATATGTGTTCTCAAAAGTGGCTTGTAACGTTTAAAAGTTTGGGAATCTCCTACTGTGCATTGTACCATATAAAATATATACCTTTAAAATAATCAAAGTATTAATGTAAAACGTAGGTTTAATACTTTGAAAACTTTTCTACTGTTCACTGCTAAACCGGAAAAGATAGGTGTAAAACAATAGCAGAAAAAAAAAACCCTGAATTTTTTAAATTTTTATGAAAGTCCAATGTCGTGGTAAAGTAAATTATTCCTTATTTTATGATTAAAAAAGTATTTTTGCCTACGCCGATAAGTATGAAGAATGGACAATCGAGCCTACTAAATGTAGATTACAAAATTACTAACATTAATGAATTAATAAATGAGATAGGAGATAACACATTTCCAGACATCTCTGTCATCGTTGCAATTCATTTTCCATCAAAACATGACGAAACTTTCTCTTGTATCGACAGACTACTTTTTTTACTTTTCGGCAAAGTTAGTTAGCTTCGGTTTCTGAATCAAATTAAACGTTTTATTACTTGAGTCACGTTTCTTGCATTTTACGGCGCTTCGATCGTTCTTTCTGGAAAAATTCGCAAAAAAAAAAAAAAAAAAAAAAAAAAAAGTGAAGCAATAGTTTAAAAACTAGGTTAATCTCGGCATATTTTCTTCTTACTCGTTTTCCGCTCCAAACTGAACTCTAACCTGATTAACGATCTTCACTTCCTGGTGATCTGGACAATCAACCGATGACATCTCACTAATAGTATACTGAAATTGCACATTTATATACGCATATTTCAGCGGGTTTATCTTTTAAAATGTGTCGCCGGGGCTGTTGCAACGCCGCCATCAAAATTTACGATGTCTTCACCATATTTTTCCTTCAGCTGCGTAAACGGAGGCTTTAATATAGGCGGAATGGATCATCATTTACTCAAGTGGCTCATGTTTATGGATGGGCGCGTTCTAAAAATCAAGCCAGTAAGAAAATGAATGGCAACTGGTTGCTGTGGAAGAGCGATCTTATAAATCTTGGGCAGGAAATCGCTGTGACAGATTGATGGGAAAAGCTTTTATTTGTTTTCTTACTTAGCGGAAGGAAATTGTCTAATTGGCTTCGCTTTTTTAAATCCGATTGCGAATAATCTAGAAATTTGTCTTATTTAAAAGAGAATTAATTCGTCAACGCTGTAGGAAGGTATTACGTGAGAGAATTTTCGACAGAGGCATTTCTGTATGAATGAATTCTTTTGGTCCGATCTTTGCTAAAAAATGATATTCAATTTTTGGACTTCAGTTTGACAGTATGCTCTCACAAACAAAGAAAATAAATGAAGTTGATATTTATTTATTTTTCCTATGCATATACATTGAATTTATGAATTAACCCACAAAATGAAGCAAGTAAATGAAATAATCTCACATATTAATAATTTTTTTTTGTCTACCTTAGAGGGAATGAGCGACCGGAAATTATATACCCGTTTTGATAAATAAATTCTATTATTCTTAAAATATTTATTATTCCTAAATGTTTATTTTCTTTATTTATATTATTCTTATTTTTATTATTAATCTATTCTTTATTCCTAATATTCTTTATTATTCTTAAATGTTTTCTATTTCTTAATAATTAATGCTTTAAGAAATATGTTGGAAAAAATTTTAAAGTTTTAAAAATTAATGAATATTTGCAATTTTTAGGATTTTTAAGGAATATTGGAGATATAAATATATTTTTATTACCCCCCTCCCTTATTTCACTTTTTACGAGTTCACAATTTTTCTGTGGCATAGAGTGATGACCCAATAATTTAGATTTTCTCTGTCTACTTCAGTGTGGAAGTAATATTTTGTTAAAAATAGCAAACATATTCTTGGAAATAAATTTACTTTATGAAATATTTCCTGAAGTATTCCTTTGCGGAAAAAAATGATCCATTCTAAGTCTATGTTTAGCTTGAAGTAAAATAGCTGAAAATAAGCTAAATAGTTTAAAACATAGCTGAAAAAATAGCTTTCCTATTCAGACTTTAAAAATTCTGTAATTAATAATGTGAATTTTCGGCGCCTAGGATTCGCAATTAACCTCTGAAAAAAAAAGAGCGAGTGACTTTTTTGAAAAGACAGAGGAGGTTAACGACTTAGTGTTGACTACATCATTCAGTGATGATTTAAATGGGAAAAACCTGTTTAGTTACTAATGCATCAGTATAAACAAGAAGTAAATATTTTCTCAGGGCAACACATAGGCAGAGAAAGCCGTAATAGATACTGCAAAGAAAATAAATGACATCGTATTTAGAAAATGGGACCACTAGCAAAACGGAAAACAGCTATTATTTTACGAAATAATGAGACAACTTCGGTTTCCTACTCTTGTTCTAGCAAAAATATTTTCTTTATTACTTTCTTATATATGAAATATGCAAATTTGAAAATATTGCAATCGTTAAAAAAAATTCGATCTGAAAAATTTGGTGATTTTTTGTCTTGCTGTGAACCTGATAACTAAAAAAACGCAGCAATTCGGACGGAGAAAAATCTTTTATGCGGTAATTATATCAGAATTGAAATCTGGTATGCGGTAATTATATCGGAATTGAAATCTGGTATGCGGTAATTATATCAGAATTGAAATCTGGTATGCGGTTATATCAGAATTGAAATCTGGTATGCGGTAATTATATCAAAATTGAAATCTGGTATGCGGTAATTATATCAGAATTGAAATCTGGTATGCGGTAATTATATCAGAATTGTAGGATCCTGCTAAATTTAAGATGAAATCCATCTTCACAAAACCTTTTTGTTCAGAAAACTTGCAGCCCACTATAACACAAAAACGCGAACAGCTAAATGAATAAGATTTAGTACGTGAATTTCATATCAAAATAACAAATCCTTCAAATTTTAAATTTCATGAAGAGGTCCAAAAGTACATATTTTAATTTTTTTTACTCTACTAAGAGCGTTTACTACTAAGTCTTAGTCTACTACTAAGCAGCGTTTGAATTGTAAGGTCCTAGGTTGGAGACCAGAGGGTTCTTGATTCGAAATCCAACTCTTTTGAAGGACCACCGTATGAACGAGACTGAGGTAGGCAAAATTCTTCGAACTTTATTGCCCTTCTACTGGTGTATTACAGAAATTTGGAGAGAGAAGTATCGGCACAGATATCGTTCTTGCCATCTGTCCACAGCAAAAAATTATTAGGTTTATTTCAAAATAATCTTTTGAAACTTGGTATGTAAGTAAATAAATTTCTTTTACTATGCCATGAAACTAAAGAGAAAATGTCCGTTGCTAGTTAAAGTACGAGGCATTCGATGGAGAATATCTACATAGATTTACTTATAAATAAACATTTCAAATAAAAGATACGATAGATTCATTAGAAAAAATTTGCTTCAAAACAATCTCATACATAAACTTATATGATGCATACGATTTCTCTGTTTTAGAAAATAATAGTAGTTCAATATTGCACATCCCTTGAACACCATTAAATTTTGCTAAGTTTAGACTCATTCTATCTATATACTGTACTCATAAATTAAAAAATATATTTGACTGTCATTGATTATAAGTTGGTAGAAGAAGACTGACAAAATTTCACTTTCTAGTACACGAAGTCTAGAGAAAGCATTGTAATCGTCAAAAACATTTGAACTGGAGATGTTGACGATAAATAGAAGACATTTTCGAACACCCCGAATTCGAAAAATACAATTTTGGCATTATGTCTGTTTTTCAGTCTATCTGTCTCTGACAAATATAGTTCAAAAACTTTGAGCTAGACAAATGAAATTTGGTATATGGTCTTTACACCAAATGTGTAGATTTCTATCAAATTTTGAGAGAAATCTATTCAGAGGAAATCTATCTCTCCGGGATAGCCTAATATAAATTAATATGATAAGAATAAGACGAAGAGAGCTGGACGGATAAAATTTGTAACACAGACTTAACATCTGAAGTAGAGATGCTCATTAAATTTGAAATTAAAGTCGTCAAGTTCCTCTATTGGTTGCACTTTCACAAGCATGTAAATGCGACAACTTAAAAATGCAGTGACTTGAATATATAAAATTTGATAGGTGATTTTGTGAATGCAATTGTAATTTTTGTTTCAATTCGTTTAAAATATCACATCTGAAATACAAATTTGATTTTCGGATATCTGTTGCTAAATATCAGGGCTAAATATCAGGCTATCTGTTGCTAAATAAATAGTCAAAAAAAATCGCCAAAGACCATACGGCAGATTCAACAAATATACTAAATTCAAGCCAAATATTAACATTTTGCAGCTTTTGTTCGCCAATGTCATGTCAGTCTTAACAAAGGTCCACAATTTTAGGCGAGAGAGGTAGCATTGTTATTAGAAAGAATGTAGGAGAGTTATAGGGAGACTACTTCCACTGCTTTTATATGAATATAACGTTATCTTAACATGCTAGATACATTCAGTTATTATAAATCTACCGGTACTGAATTGGATGTGAACAATGAAAACAGGATTAAAAATAGAAGGCCACAAAGATGCCAATAAAGAAAAAATAAAGTAGTCAAAGATGAAGTCGTACTGAAAATTTGCATATTTGTTAGATACATTCGAATGTCAAATTAAATAATTTATAGACAGAAATAGAAACAACAACAGTGGTTAAAAAATTTCAATATTAAAAACATTAAGCTAAAGCTTAAAATGAACATTATTTTTTTGATGGGATCAGGTGATATATCTTGTCCTACAATAAAAAGAAAAGAAAACAATTTCTTGTGTATTTTTATTTATAATATGACTGCCATCTTGTTATTCATATATAGTAGAGTTTGGGTTAATAAAAATATTTTTTAATATGGATTCTTCGGTAATTCGAGTTTTTTCTCTGATTCCTTGATTTGTTCTCAATAGTATGTTAAAATATCGTCTGTAATTAGAATACTTTTTCATCATTTCAAACTCTAAGCAACAGAATTGTGATGATTTTCTTTATTTAAGAATTGTTTTCTTTAAATAAAAGCATATACATGTACCTAAATCTTTTTTTTTTGTATATCAATGTAGTAAATAAAAAAAAGAACTTTTTTAAAAAACTTTGAATTGTTCTAAATTATGTATACAATTTATTTATTAATCTTTTATTATTTCAAACCACGAAATTAAAAAAAAAATTCTAATTATTTTCAGTTTGGGGTTCAAATTTACTTTATTTATTGGCTTCCTAATATTTTTTTAAAATAAATTTATATTGCTATTTTTTTGGATAAAAAATGTCACTCTCTCTTTGTTACTAGTTTTAAACCATTAACTTGATTCGTATTCTGCGACAAATCGAATTTTTATTATATTACTTTCACCTTCGAATTAGCTAAAATGCCACACAATTTATAAATGCTTTTTATTTACTAGTCTTTCGACAATCCCAAACCCATTTTAATATATAGAAAAAATTCTTAAATAATTCTCTACAGCATTTGTAAAACGTGATAATATTCACTAATTATCACCAGTATGCAAGAGAATTCAGTTGCTTATGAATGGGAGCGTTTATGTCCCGTATCTTCTAGAAAAAGAAAGAAGCAAAAAGCAAAACAATCTGGAACTGTAAGATTATGTTCATCGATAATTGCCATCGCAAAGGGTGTCAGCTTTACGCAAATGATTCGTTCAGAGTTACGCAGAATTCTACGATCATTTATCATGAAATGCCGGAATATGACAAAAAAATGACATATTTAATAGCAATTAGATAAAAGGAGAAACGGTTATAATTCTTATCTCATTAATTTAATTTTAATAATAGATGCATTATATTTTTTTCGGTTAAAGATCTTTTTTCTTCAGAGCATATCAGATTTAAATCGTTTAAACTGAAGAAATTGGTTACTCTGCAATACTATGTCAGAATAAATTGATTTTAATTTGATTGCTTTATTTGAGATTGTATATATTGAATCGCTTTATCTCTTTGAACAAATGAATTCTTAACATTCTGATGGAGTTCCTGTGATGTATGTTATGTACATGGCGCAATGTGTAAATAATTTTGGAATTTGTTGCTCTTTCATATTTGCTTTGCATTAATAAATTTTTTTTTCGTTATTTTAAATAATTATTTTTCTTTATGCTTTCTTTCGTAAATTAATTCTTGGTTTTTACAAAAGAATTTTTTTAAAACCATTTTTCGACTTTTTTTTATTAGCTCTCAAATTTGTTTAACATCGTTTTCGATTTACGATTAGTATCACCAGTGAGTGTTAGCATTATCAGAGTTAATTAAAATTAATTTATTAATTGATTTAAATTAACAATCAACTCAATCAAATTAAAATCAGTTTATTAATTATCTAATATGACTGGATTGTTTTTTAAAGATTTATAAGATTCATAATTATGCATATGCGAATGTAAAGATTCCTTTTAGTGCTTAGAAAGTTCAAAAACTTTTATAAGTTTGCTACAATTCCTAAAAATTAATTATATTATTTGGTATTATATTTTCACAAGAATGTGGAAATGATATATCCTACAGAATTGTGAGTCAGATTCGACATAAGAATGAAAAAAGCTAAATATAGAAAGTTAAGGGGAAAAATTATATTTTATCTCTATCTCAAAAAAAAAAAAAAAAATCTTAAACCATGGGGTGTTATTTTAAAGAACTGTAAAAAATCAACTATCTGAATATTCAAAATAATTGCGAAAAAGGAAACACTGTCTCAGCCCCGGTCATTAAATGAATTTTACTAATTTTTATTTTATATGAAACCTTATGCCATCAGTGGTCAACTGCCTCCAATAATTTTCCGGTTTAGAGAGAGATATTGCAAAATAAAATCTTGGTCCCAATTTTAACAACAGGACCGATATCACCAATTAATTTTGCCATTTTGCAAGAAAAGCTATCTAGTCACAATGCATTTTGTTTATTATGTAGGTTTAAGACAATATTTTAGGTCTTCACATGTTTTGAGCAACGTGGCATCAAAAGCATATTCTAAAATACCTAGGTAATGGCGAGGTGCGAGAACAAGGTAGAGCTTCGAGAGTGCCGGCTGCTTGCTCTCTATGCACATCAGGCATGTAGAGAGGTTATTTTTCTCTTTGTTGAAAAATATATACGTGATCAAAAATTATTGAAGAAATCGAATAGTTGTTGAAGAATAAGCAAAAATAACATATTTCCTTCTACAGTAATTAACACTTCTTATTAGTAAAATGCTTCAGATTTGATATGTAACCAAGAAGAAATGTATCTAAAACTAAACAACTGATGCATCAAATGAATATGCTGAGTAACAAATATGAAACACACTAAATTTGCTACGTAAATTTAATTTTGGAGTCTATTGCACTTTTAACAGAGCAACGTGAAACAGTATTCTGTTAATCTTCTTTCTTTAGATGACAGGTCTTATCATATGACTTAAAATGTTTGTTTTCAAAATTCATTTATTTCGATGCAAGAAGACAGTGCAATATAATTTTGAAACAAAAATAATTATTGATGTATTAAATTAACAGGATCCTTCGCATGGTGATTTTGTTCTCAAAAATACAAATGACAATTTTTAAAATAAAAATTATAAAAATAGGCTTCATTGCAAATTCTGTTTCATTTCCTTTTTTTCTGTAATACTACAAAGCTAAATACGTGCAATATCGGAGAAGTTTGCGTCGAGCTTACACATTTGTTTAATTTTTACATTTTGAATATTATAATAACAATAATAAAAACCGTTGTTCAAAGCAAAAAAATTTTTAAATGCATCCAAATTATAAGATTACTTGTTTGCTGGCTAAACTCATGCACTGAGAGCTATTTCAGCCCCACCTGTTCAAATTATACCTAGTAACTTTCTCAATGTCCTCCACCTACAAAAATATAAGTATTTTCTGTTAGAAAAGGCACGGCCCACTGGTTGAACTGACCTCAACAACACCTCTTGACAAGACCCTGACTGATGAGTTCATGAGTTAAGCAGAGCAAGACTCTAGATATAAATATATCGTAATTTTGATATAGAAATATATTATTTATTATAGAATTCGCTTAGGAGATGCAAAATATACTTTAGTCTATTTAAATTTTACTTTTGAAATTGGTTTTTGATTATAGCAACGTTAATGTGAATTCAAAAAATATATTTAATATCATCACAGCACATATGCAAATAAACATAAAAAACGAAAATAGAAAAAAGTGTCATTGTAAAATATATATAAAATTATTTCTAACAATTTGGCAATAAAACCAGAGGAAAAAATATTACGGACAGAAATTTGGACTCATCAAAAAGCGAAATTTGTTTAAAAGATTTTTTTTTGCAATAATATTATTAATATTATAATGTAATTGGGTAGAAGAATATTTAATTTTCATTTAAAAATCAAAAAAAAAGTTACGAAAGATATTTTTTTACAGAGCTTCTTTTTTTAAACCAAGAAAGAACTACATACCAAATTTGGTAGCTTTAGGTTCAATCATCTGCCCTATAGAGAGTCTTATGAACATTTATTATGCACATCATGTAATTTAATGATGGTAAGCCAGACTACAAACATTATCGTATAAAAATTCCATTCATTTGCTTGATCTCAAAACGCCAGATTTTTAGTTACTTTCAAACTTAAAGAATCAAGGCACTCAAAGAATCAAAATATTAATGTTTGGGTACAAAGCAATATCGATTATTTCGATTATTATCGAAATATTTTTGTTTCCCTGATCAAAATCGATTAAACAATTTTGTTTCCCTGATCAAAAATTTTAAACTTATTGTGCATTTTCTTCTCTTATTGTGGAGAAAATTGGCTGTCCAATTGTACAAAATTATGGGCCGGCATCCTAACATAAGGATAGCGCGTCTTTCCCGTGATCTGGGCATCTCGGGTTCGAGTCCAAGGTTAGGGCATGGTTGTTCTTCCTCTGTGTTCTATCTGTGAGGTGTGTGAATGTGCCCCCCTGTAAAAAGGGATTGTGCAAACAAATGTGACGCATGAAGTAGCTAAGTCGTACTCTTGACCCTAGTTGGCGCTACTGAAAAACAAGAGACGCTTACTCGACTTAAATCGCTGACAGATAACCGGCTTGTAAAGTGCAACAAGTCACAACAGCAAAATTATGGAAGGATTAGTGACATGGATGATTAGTCTTAAATCCAGCTTATTTCCTCATACGTATTTTCATACGAATCCAAGAATTAGTGGGGGAAAAAAAAAACCATCCCATTGAAGAGATTTTTAAAAAATCACTTCTGGATTTTGTTCGGTGTCAATGGTCAAAAGAATATCTACTTGATTTAAGAAATTACCATGAGGTACGAATAAGCAATCTGAAATACGAAAAGGTGACGCGATCCTACTTCAAGAAAAAAACCCACCCTCGATAGATGTGAAACGAACCTCCATTGTAAAGCTGATTTCTGGTTGCGATGGTATAGAAAGATTCGCCAATTAAGATGCGATGGGAAAATAATTGTTTCCCCAATTCTATTGGTCATTTCCCTAGAAATAAATCAAGGTGGAGAGAAATAATTCGTCGAACTTTCTCAGAACGAAATGGTAACATCCGTAAATAGCTTTATTCGTGACAACGCGCTTCTTGCGCTATAACATTCTGATGGAACAGAGATCGTTGATGCTTCTTGCAAAATAAAACATTTTCTCTTTTTTCCGCTAGTTTTATTATATACTAGCCGCCTTTGGCGACCAGCCGGTTCGCCAATCTTAATGTTCGTTAAAATTTTAATAATTAAATACTTTATAATATTCCTACTTTAATAGCTTCTTCATCAAAATATTTTAAAACTTCAAATTTTGATAGACATATAATTCACTCATTATAAAGGCCTTCAGTCATAACGTAATATGCATCTCTCTTATTTTCTATTAGCTCCCGTAGAATTTATGCTTTAAATTAAAGTGGAAAGGATTTATCTACAATTAATATAATAATATTTTTTACTGAAACAAAGCATTTTTTTTATAATATGATTACTGATAACAGAGTCACTGAGAGTTTAAACTTTATGGGCACTAAAGAATATCTTTCTTAATTTATGTAATATCTCAAGAATTTGTCAACTAAATTTTCTCAGATTCATCATGAATAGATCGATTCATTAACAATGTTTCATTTTAAATGCATCAAACACTAAGAAAATAAACAGAATCGTTTTAAATAATCGGTCGAAAACAGGTTAAAAAACTACTTAAAAAACGATGTACTTAAAACTATAAGCATATACAAAAATATATAACTAACTTAAATACAATTTAATTACAAAAGAATACAACTAACCTAAAAATAATTTAAATAAGTCCGCATCCGTTGATAATAGTTGTCAACAATCAGAACACAATGCGCATAGTTTCAACGTCAGTTGGTAACGCAAATACGTGAATTTTTATACGCCAGTTGGGGTAACGCTACGCAGATTAGAAATTTTTTTATTTCCTTTATTCTGTTTTATTTTAATTCAAAAGTACTTCAGAATGAATCTGAAGGTCGAATAATTAACAATATTTAATCTTAAATACATCAAACATTAAGAAAATAAGCAGAATCGTTTGAAATAATCGGTCGAAAAATGTTAAGCCTAGCCTCATTAGCTTGGGGAAAAAACTGAAACCTTACTCATTTTATCGGTGGGGAAAATGAAAAGATCTTTTTGGCGGGAAAGTTAGTTTTTAATTAATAATTAAAATTCTAAGTAAAAATTCAAAAATGGGACCCCAGGTGCACATTCCCGACCTCCAAGGTATACATGTACCAAATTTGGTAACTGCAGATCAAACGGTTTGGCCTGTAGAGCGCCAACATACACACACACACATTGAGCTTTATATAAGTATAGATGTTAAGTACCAAGGAGATATAAATATACTCATCACATATTTCCTTTGACTATCACTCATCATTTGAACAGAAACTGTTTCTTTATCGTCTGAAAGACAAATAAGTTTTTCAAGCAAACAGAAGTAGAAAAGGGAAATAATTTCACTCTGCACATAATTTATTATATTTCATGTTCTAGTTTTTCAGCTTTCTTAATGGTGGAGGGACGAATCTTCGGGAAATCTTCATTTTATCATTCTATATATCTATTCGCAGCCGAATAGCTCAATCCAGAACACAATTCTAGATTTAGTTTTTGTTTTGTGAACATGATTAATGAATTTCAAATCAAAAATGCTACAAAGCGATTCATAAATCAAATCTTTCTAAAATGTTATCAGAAAATCAGGGCGACCCAGTGGATTCTGCATTGAATCGAGATTTCACGCCAAACAATAAAGTTCCATCCATACGCCTTATGATTATGGCAGGTACGAAATATGTAATAGGAGACCTTTGACATATGGAAATGAATCTATTGGTAAGAAGAAGGCATTTGACAATTTTTCTTGCTCAATGAAATTTAATTGAGTAAAAGTTTCTCAAAAGAATTTGTTTTGCTTTTTTTTTTTTTCATTTCTATGTAAACGAACTTTGCCGTTTATTTTTTTACTATCTACGCAAAATGGTATGATACTACTGTTGGAAATGGGACAAAAGTACACAGGGGAGAATGAACTAGCATGAATGGATTTCCTTTCATTCGAAAATTGCTTTTCTTCTTCTTATTGTTATTCATATTTGTTTCGATTATAAATTTAAATTTCAGCTGTTAATATTTTGCCGTTGGAACTACGCTTTGTAAAAAAGAAATAGTGGAGAAATAATAATTATTTTTTTTTAATCTGAAGATATAAGCATCATACTTGTGCCAGTATATGTTTTTTACGATGTCCTAAAATAATATTATTTTAAATTTTGCTTTTTAATAATGCAAATTAAAGTTTTTCAGTACTGAAAACTTGCACATCAAGAATAAAAGATTTTATGGAACTTTAGTGGATCTTTCATATATGATTCTCACCGTATAATCACTGAATCCAATCCATAACGTCTTGTAAATGTAAAATCTGTAATACTGAAAAGGATTATTATTATTATTTTACTTTCTTGCATAAGAAGTATAGAGAAAGTATTGTTATCGTCAAAAAAAGGATTGAAAAAAGGTGTCCAAAATATATATTTATGCGAAAGATTAAGTAAATTCACTTAAGAAAATATCTACATTTCGTAACTGTTTTTCCGCCAATGCTATGCAAGACTTTGCGCATACTCAGAGGCCACAATTTCATCGAGAGGAGGAGATAAGACCATTTTTGGAAACTATTCGAGAATTTTTTTAGGGGGGGGGGCACTTCTTTTGTTTCATTACTCCACAATAAGAAAGGCCGCGGTGGCCTGGTGGCAAAGTATCGAGTTCGAGACCCAATTCCACCGAAGAACCATCGTATAAGAGGGCCTGGTGCGGGTTAGATCAGTCGGGGCCAAGCATTCTCTCGCTGGTGTGGTGCGAAAGGTTGGGGGGGGGAGTGTTAACTCAGGTGTCGTCCTCATCATCTGACCTCGGTTCGAAATTACGAGATCCGTCCCAAAACAGCCCTAGTGTTGCTTAAAAAACGAGACGTTAATATAACTAAATTAAACTCCACAGTAAGGAAGTAAATAAGGAAATGTAAGCATTTAAGGACAACAGATAAACTGAGGGTTTATTGAAGTAATTATTGAACAATATTTTCAAAGTTTGCCATTTTGTCACAGTTATTTCTTATTTTAAAATGTCGTATCTATTTGTATAGATTAGTTATATTTGCTGTCGAATTAGTGCATGTGTTACAAATTGTACCACATCACTTGTGGTTATAGCAATTATATTAAAAATTTTTATGCTAGATATAATGTAGCTTCTTATATACAACGTTTTGAGATGCAGCGAAGTTTACTGTTTACAGCAAGAAAATACCCCTTCCCAACCTTTAAAAAGGAACTGTATAATGATAGAGTAAAACATTGATTAAATCGAAACTGATGGAATTAAAATAAAAATTCAAAAGGGGGAAAAAAACCTTACAATATAAAATGTACACAGCAAGAACAATCGATAATTTTTAAACTGAAAATAACAGAAAAAAAGCATTGTTAATTTTTCTAAATTTTAATGGATAAATATAATTAATAACTATTAAATAATTCTAATAAATAATATAATGATTATTATAATAAAAAATTATTCACCAACAAAAAGTAAGTTAAATAAGTTGTATTAATTTACTTAGTATTCTGTATTTCAGTACCAGTATTATTCTGATTTCGAATCCAATTATAATATTTATTTTAAATTTTAATCTATAATCCACATCTAATTGGTTCCAAATGCTTCATAAATTCGAATTTTTTTAATTGCTCTTTTGATTAAATTTATTCCAAAGGAATTAAAAGCTTTATAAAATTATTCACTTAGATCATCAAGGACACAAAATGCGAATAATTTAGCTAATGAAAACAATTTTTTTAAACTCTTATAAATAAAATAAATTCGAATTGTAAATACTTTTTTAACACCACCTTAAAAAGAAATTAAAGGAACGAGAGAAAGAAAAATTCAAATTGCAACCGTTCCACTTAGCTAAATTCTTCTGTATTGATTAGTACTCGATGTATATTTTAATTAAATTGCTGAATAAAAATGAAATTGAAATATATAGTAAATTTGACATTTGGCGGTTAAAAAAAATCGAAGAACTTCTAGTTTCATTTAAAATTATTTACGAATTTCATTCTATTTCTATTAAACTGTTAAAACATTCTAAATAAACAACAAATATCAAGGCATTCAAAGAATTTAAAAAAATTCTGGCCTGTTTTTAAATGGAACAAAAGATAATCAATTAACACTGCAGATTAGAATTTTAATCAACAAATCGTGTGCATTCTTGGAGTCGAAATGTAATTTGATCCAACACCCGCTGGCTGACCTTACCTCACTTAATTTGCAGATATGACGACACTTCAATAAATAGAGGTCACAATTTGGGTTGTGGTTCATGGCGCTCCCCCCCCTTTCGCTTTGACTTCTAGAATTGTCTCACCTCGACATAAGCGATTTTACTTCATTTGACCCGTGCTGGCCCCGGGCAGAGGCTGGGGTTGACCTACAGCTAGGATCACGCTATCGTTTGCGTTTGGAGAACTTACTGGCGGTACTGGTTTCAGGTGTGCGCGGATCTTTTGTTTTAGAAGAGTCATCTCTTGAGCAAAGAGAGTGACTTAATTTATGCAAAATATTTTCCAAGTCCAGAATGCTAATCATTCGGGATGTCAAGGGCGAGCCTTGGAGAGTTGAAGGGAGAGAGTATTTCCGCCCAGTTACGTGAATTAGAATTTAGAGGTCATAAGCGAATGGTAGGATACATTGTTTAACTGCATTCGTTAACACAAATAGTTGAGAGTTTTGGTTTGGGCATGATTTCGGCTTGACAAGAAAGTGTATCTTTTTTATTATTATTTTGGCGAATTTATGAATAAGGAAAGATTTGCGCAGGAATTATACATTCTTTTTTTTATTTAAAAGTATTCATTTTCATTTAAAAGTGCCTTATTTAAAATTTGTTAAATACAACCTATTTTTGGCAATTTTCCTGTTTATTTATTATGAGTGTTAGCGATGTTTAATTACATAATTCACTAACATGCAGAATAACTAAACAGAATAAATTTTTGGGAAGGTATTATTTTAATATGTGAAGGTCTCAAGAGAAGAATGAATTAAAGAGGCCATACCAAAGGAAAAAATGTGAATAAAACCTCAATTATATATTTTTCTTTAATAAAATATGCTACAATATCTATTTTTGTGGCTTTCATAAGTATTCTGAATAAATATTTAGATAGTTTTTGAAAAACAGTTGCTACATTTCGGAATAATTAGTTGCTTTATTCTAACACTAGACAAATTAAATCTAACTGCATAAGGAACTGAAACAGGCTTTCGAACTGAGATGTCAGCGAGACACTTCTTGAATGCATCAATAACAAAATAGCATGATATGTTTCAAGTAATGGCACGATTAAAGGATAATTAACATCTCATAATAATAATAAATAAATGGAGGCATGGTCTCTTATAAAATTTTGCTAAAAATTTACTGCTAATCTTGAGGAAAATAAACAAGACAGAATTTAAACTTCCCAAAACAGAAACTTATTACCAAAATTATTTATTCTTAAATACTGTACTTAACTGTAAAATATTACATTTTTTTTTTCAATATGAAAAAAATTATTTAACAGGAAAAAAGGAAAGAATATTTTACATTTAATGATAAAAGAAGACGTTTTTATTATTATTATTATTCTGCATATCGTCGTATGGAAAGAAACAGTGCTTTTCTTTATGACGTTTAGTGGTGCAAACATAAAATTTGGAAATGAAACATCACAATTTTGTTTAACATCCATTGCTTCCCAAACTAAACTGTAGCACTAACGTATAATTCAAAATTTCGTTTAAAAATTAAAAAAAAAAGCTTAGAAAAAAAGGTTTACCCAATATAGTGGTAAGGTTAAATCGTACCACAATACTGGATGGAACAGAGTGGCACTATTGAAACACATTGGCAGTACAATGGAACAGCATGGAAAAAATATTGAGGCATAAAAACAGGCAAAACTATTCAAGAGAAGGAATGAAATTTCATGCATTTTGAAATGATAAAAGACGCAATTTCAATTTTTCTACGAAATCTTCCAAGCGAGAGTCCAATTTTGGAAACACCGTTTTGAAGCCTCAATATTTGTTTAACAGAGAATCTTTGATATTATTTGTTTAAGATATCAAGTACTAGTACAATGTAAAAAGATAACAGTTTATTTTACAATATTTAAATAATTTTGTCATGAATGTTCAGTTGACTAAAATATTGAATCTATCAAATGTCATTGATTTTTTTTCCTGCAGAGCTTATTAGACTATAATCTTAGATTATTTTTATTAGATTAGATGTTGCAATACTAGAGAAGTCTCTTTTCTTTTCCAAAAAGAAATGGTGTTTTTTTTTTATTTTTACCTATTTATTTTCTCTCCACATCTCATCTTGTCAAAGTTGAACATCGAGTAAGTTGCTCAATCCAATAAATGTCATTTTGTCAGAAAAATAAAATCGAACAGTTTTCTGAAATTATTGAATGTGACAGCGAGTTTTTTGATGGGGAAGATATAACAATTAATTTTGAAGTTTATAATTTTTGTCATTGGTAACTTCTGAAATTCAGAAGCTACCAATCAGTTGTTTGATTTTTTATTACGAAATCATATATGATGTGGAGAATATACAGTCAATTTATTTCATAGACTAAAACGTATCATAATTATAGGAATATACGACTTATCTTTGAAAAAGGATAACAATCTATTTGACCATGATTATTTTTTTCTGTTCCTCTGAATTTGGTATTCTTTAGAAAAATTGTGATTAAATGTGATTACTGGTCATATATCGAAATTAATATCGTATCACTTCTCACTGCATTCTTCGAAATGATAGACACATATTTGACCCTTTCAATACTTTTTAATTAATTGCTGACTTGAAAAGTGAGTCGTTATGTGATCAAAAAGTAATATTTGTCATCGAAATGGGCGAAAATGAAGGAGAATATTTAATTTTGGACAAAAAAAAAACAATAAAAAAACAGCATCCAGAATTGAATTCTTTCTCATGGTCAAAGTTAATTTTTTTTTATGTACACAAAATGCGATAATCCCTTTGAGTTACACTTTTCACTTGATCCAATAAATGCACAAGTGAACCTTCACCTTAGAAATGGCAATTAATTACTTTGTAATTTATAAGTTTACATTTGCAATGAAAAATCGGAACATTATGAACCATTAAGGCGACGAAATTATGAGTTTCTATTCAGGTTATTAATCCAATCTAAAACAAATGTTTCTCATGTCACATTTACCAATCCTTTATGTACCCTTAGGTAAGTTTGGTTGTAAGCTCATTATATAACGTAACTTTTGTGATATCTCATGTGGGATGTTCGGATATCTTTAATCGTGCGTTGAATCGGAAATCTTATTAACGATGGCCTTAGAGAATGTGTTGTTTATCGAAAAACATTCGATTAGATTGGGGAGATACGAAGCAGATTAAAAGTTCAACGGCTGAAAAGGGCAGAGCCTTATTTCCCAATGCCTTTTAAATATCGATCTTGGAAATCTTTTAATAAAAGTTATTTTCCAGCCACATTTTTGTATCAAATACAGAATGAGCAGATTTTGTCACTTTTGGGGGCCAACTTATTCTTCCGTAGAGCTGATATTTATTTTCTTAATTTCATTTTTAGTCTGCCATGCATAACTTGATTTCAAAGTTTTCTTAACAAAGTAAATTTAAACTTATAAAGTAACTTTAATTTACGAGTTTATTAGATATATTACCTAAATATCATTAGTATCCTGGAGGTCTTTGTTTACAGATTTCACTGAAAAAATTGATGGAACAAAAAAAAAAGAAAAAAGAAAAAAGAAAGAAAGTAAAATCCATTAGCTTCAGTTCCCAATGCGGGAGAGAAGCACACCCTTAATTATTTGTAATTTCAGAAACTCATATCGAAGTGCATATTCCCACCATCCAAAATATGTATGTCTTAGATATGATAGGTTTAACGCCTATATGTATCAGATGCAATAGTTCTAAATCTAACGCCTAAGTCTAATATTTTAGATCTACCCTACACAACATAAACGCATGTATTTGCTTTTATTTTTAATAGAGATTACTGATAAGAATTCAAAATAAATTTTTTAGAAAAGAAAGAGATTGTGACGTAAGGATGAATAACTTCATAATACAAAATTAAAAAGATTGATCTAATTTAAATGATATATAACTATTAAAAGCATAAAGAACTCATTTTTAAATGCAGTATACAACAAACCAAAAATCCATATATTTTATAAGGATGTGAGAAACTATTTTAAAAGCAAAAATTTCTTCATGTGTGTGTGAAATTTTTCATTTTACTTTCATTGATTGTATCTAAATTTAAGCACGAATGGAGAAAAGGAATTTATCTTATATTACACTTAATACCTCGATATTTGCTAAGATATACCTTGCAAAACCGCATTACACATACGTTCGCGTGCTTAGGTACATTCTATTAGAGTTTTACTATGGGTCTTTATGATTTAAAGAAAGTTAATTACTGCTAGTTTGAAAGATGTAGAGTATTTCTATTTTGAGTTCATAATTTTAAGTCACTCTTATTTTCTGGTGCTAAGTCTACGAATACTGTTTCCATTAGCCTTGCTTTGGAAAGATTAGGAATTATTCCAAAAGAGGTTTTACACACTTTTCTCACTTGCGTCGTATTAAGAATTTGTTTCATAATGTCTAATATAAACTGGTGGAAGTAAAAATGTTTTAAATTAATTAAACTATATAAAAAGCATAACATATTTTGTTGAGGCCTAAGTTTTTCTTGTTTCCACATATTCTTGCCAAAACAACAAATATAAATCCAAAATCTTTTTTTAAATTTTTTGTTACCATAAATATTTCAGAAACAATCAATGTTTTTAGTTAATCCTCTGCAAACAATTTTTTAACAAAACAAATTTTAATTAAAAAACACTTTTACTGAAAGCTCGGAAAATTTTACATTTATACAGCATTGCATTAAGAAAGATATTGTTGTGAGTAAAAAGTGCAGAAAAGGAAGAAGAATGACGGAAAGATGTCAGCAGGACAGATTTACAAGAACAAGCAAGCAAGCAGTTTTTTAAAACTTGGTTTCACTTGCTTTACTATTATACTTATTAGACAGTTTACGACTTAGTAGGAAATTCTAAATAAATATTAATTCAATCTTTCTCGATTGGAATTTACATAAAACAAATTATAATTTAAAATCTCTAAAGATATTTAATAAATATTACATTGCTCTTAAATATGCAAAATTTATACACAGTATAGCTGCAATATTTGATAAAAATGCACATGATAGAATTTTTTAAATACTTTTCCTGTAATTACAATCGGAATAATTATAAAAAACGTTAACTGTTTTCACGACAATCAAATACGCTAATTAAGTAAATTTAAGACCATTTCAATCTTTGTAATTTTTTTCTGAATAACCATTAAGTAACAATAATTATACTTTCATAATGATAAATCAAAATCAATCGTTTTTACTTTAGTAATTTAATTTCATTTAAACAGATGCAAAGTGCTGCACATAGTTAAGAGCATTAAGAGATTTCACCTTCTTCGATTACCGATCATAGTATTAAATTTGAGTGAATGGTATGCAACTTTAAGCAGTACTTACCGAAGCTAAGCTCGTCCGCAGGACCAAGCAAAATAATTAAGTATAATGATAGAGAAAATTACTCTGACCGCTTATGTTAATGAATGAGTAATGGAGAAAAAGCAAATGGTACCTTATGTAATGCAGAATGAAAACGCCGGTAATGTTGCTATGATTATGTTTCTAACAAATTGATAGCAAGTTCAACAGAAAAATTATTTCCCTGTCCTTCCTTATATGATCAACGAATGTATTTCATATTTCTGGAATTATTTTTAATAATTTCAAATATTTTTAAATATATATATAAATATATAATTATATAATATATATTTATCTAAATATATACGCTATAAATTTGTTACCCAATATAAAGTATATAATAAAGACGTTATAAAAAAATAGAAATTTTGATAAATCGTAATCTGAATTTTAATAAATCATTCATTTTTAAGATTATATCAGTGTCTCTATCAATACAATACGAAAGGAGTGAGACAGGCAGAGTATATTTGATAAATAGTCGTTACACAAAACTGGACACCTGTATCATATTCTGAACGTAATCGGTTTAAGGAAAGTTTGTATACATGTTGGTCCTATGCTTGGGATAAAAATAATAAAAAATGCAAAGAATAAAATGTGTGAAATTTGATACGTGATTAAATCCGAATTTCACACTGCGTCAAAGTTTGGACGAAATCCGTCAAAGGAATATTGTTTGTTAGTGGTACCTTCTGGACAAATTTTAGAGTCCTGGGCTAGACTAACTTGGCGTCCATTAGGATCTTAGCTAGAAATGTGAGTCCTATTTCTCATCAGAAATCCCAAATAAATAAAAAAAACAAGAAGTAAAAAAAGTATTTCTTCTATTGTATTAAATTTATTTACTATATACATACAATAATATACTTACATTTGAACTCGACACTTTATATTACATTTACCATTTTTTATTTTTTATTTAATTAATACAAAAATAACCATTTTAATTTATAGAATAAAAATATAATTTAAATTAATTAATTAAATATGTATATTATACAAATATTAAATTAAAAATAAATACTGTGCACTTTATGAAACACTTTTACAATTATTTATTTAATGGATGTTAATGCGCTCATTGTAATTTATAAATTTGTGATGTAAATTCATCAAAATTTTGCTTTAGTTTGTAACATGTCATATTCTAAGTTCAAATTATTTAAAACATTTTACTTGGAATGTCTTAAAGGGGACAAAATTTTTTTAGTTAAAAATTTTAATAAAAGTAGAACACATTTTTAGACCCTTTGGGTTCAATAATGTCCCTTTTATTGCATTTCTTTGGAGGAAATGGCCTGTTCGAGATCAACGTACAAAATTAGAAGAATGAGTTTTTTAATATGATCTTTAACAGACCAATCATAAATTTTATTAAATTTTCAACAAAATTGATCATTTATGAGTGTTTTTCAAAATATACACTCGTTTCAATTCATTGAAACGAAATAAACCATATCGGGGGAAATAAACCATAACCATATCGAAAAATGTGAAATGATGAAAATAAACCATATCGGGGGAATTATAATAAAGTAAGGTAATAATTTAATGTTCGTGATTATCTTAACAAATTTTTAAATACAAATTTGGGATAGACAATAAAGTCACATTATTTTATTAGTTTTACAACTTACGTTTGCGTTTTGTGTTTCAGTAAATGGTTGATGTTTCATTGCAGCAGTAGAACTTATTGTTGAGAATTTTGCAGAAGTATTTTGAAAAAAAAATTCGAAAATTTAGAAAAACAACTAAATTGGTGTTATTAAAATAACAATTTTTAAAAAGTTTAAAATGGTGAAAAGTCAATTTTTGCAACAATATTTTCCATATAATATATTATATATTATTATATGGAGTTACCACGGAAAAATGCGAAAATCTTGTTTAATTTTAAATTAATTAAAATTTCGAAGTCTTTTACAGCTGTACATTCCTTCTCTAAAAAGAATAAAGCAACAAAATTTGATCTCTCTCTCTCTTTCTTACATACATATGCACGCACACTCACCACTTACCCTTATTAATACAGATAGAGATACGGGCAAAAAATTGTCAAAACAAGAGACATATTTATATGTGCATACTTATTACTCCATATATCTTTTCTATTAACATACAAAAAATAACAGATACAACTTTTCATGTGAACAACTAAATCAAATAATAGAGCGTATTGGAAAGGCATAAATATTAATTAAAAATTATTAACTTTTTAACTTCATGATAATCATCTAAGTTTGGCATCGGCTAATTAGATTAATGCTTTCGAAAAATTACTTTTTTATTCTCGACGTTTATCGCATTTAGATAAAAATTCGACAATATATAGACTAAATTTTACATTTTTTTTTGTTAAATAGTTTTCAAATTTCAACATTTTTATCTAAATGTTAAAATAAAGAGAAAACAAAATCTCAAAGATATATCTTAAAAATAGAAATTTGGCGGATGAAGAAAAATATTATTATTTTTTTCTTTATTTGTTGGAATATGAGTTCTAGATAGTCATTTTTAATGCCCGCAATTAGCTTATTTGCATATTTTCTTCATTAGCAGTTAATTTAGAAACTACACACGTAGCGATAATGATAGGTGAATAAAATATTTTATAGAAAGATAAAAGATTTCCATAATGTTAAAAAAATGTTTGATTTCACCACAGATTAATTCCTTGGGAATAAGATATTTTTTTGTATTACTGGTACAATTTGTCAACAATTATTATTTCATACAAAGGAAAAATATTTGCTGTTACAACGCACGTACTTCCACCTTAAAGAAAAAAGTATGCAGATTTTTTTTTTATTCTTTCATTCCTTTTATGGCTTGATTTGAAATATATATTTAACAGTAATTGAAATAGGAAACATTTTTATGCGAAATAAACAGTTTCTAACCCAAGTGGGTTCTTCTGTGCACCAACCCGTTTCATTCCCATCAGGACAATCTATTGATGATGTAGCTGTTTCTTCCATGTTCTAACAAATAGGTTTGTTAAATTTTATTCAAATCAATCAAAGATAGGATCTATTGCATGAAAACAAAAAAGATCAGAAGTCCGGATTTGAAGAAACACTCTCGAAATTCCGAATTCAAATTAAAAGACATTGATGGTCCAAATATTTAAACCATAAATAAATGACACATTATAGAAAATAATCAAATGTAATTAAATATTTAAAAATTTAGTTTTTGAAGAATTCTCCTTCCCAAATTTTATTATACATAGAATAGAATAGGATCGATCTAATACGAATTGCTTAAAAATTGCAAAATAATTAAAAATGATTAATGTTTTAAATCTCTTTATGCTTAAAAATACTTTATTGCTATAATTAATGTTTCATTTTTTATTTTACATTTTGAAAATGTAAGGTATTTAAGAATTTTGTAAGAAATTTAAAACATTTCTATTTTCTTGAACATATATGCTAGAGAAAGAATCCTGAAAAAAGATTAAAAAATTAGATCTAGTTTTCTAATCGTTTTTTTTTTTTTTGCTTCTACTTTATGCTTGTCTTTAGAAGTTTTATTTTTAGAAATTTAGTTTAAGAATGACTTATTTTTCTACCTTATTTTCATTAGAAGAGGAAATAATTTGTGGTCACCGATAGTTTGAAACAGAATTTACGCCTACTGCCCAAATAAATTTTAAAACATAATATAAGAGAGACACCCACTCAGGAATTTCATACTCAAATTAATGAAAAAATATTAAGGACTCGACCAAAGACATCTTTCTTTCTTTTTTAATAAAATTGATTAATATTCAATTTTGTAAAAAAGTAATTATTTAGTTAATTTTTTTAGAATTTCTAAAGACAAAATATACTCGAGTCATCTAGTTTTCTAATCTTTTTGTAAATTCTTTCTGCTGCATAAGTTAATAAATTTAAACTGAACACAAACTTCGCTGGCTTGTCATATTTAAATGTTTTCCAGATAAGGACTGATATTTTTTTTAAATAGAGACAAAGCCAATTCAATTTACTGTCATAACAATAAGTAACAACTGTGATAGTCATTTGCATTAGTTTTGTAGAGGATTCATGTGTGAGGTCATGATTTTTTTCTTGTACCCAAATTTCACCGATTGATAGCGTTCGAGGAACAAAAATTTCCAATCACTGAAAAATATTGGAAATAACCAGACAATGGTTTCGAAATGTTCACCCTCTACAACAATATGCCAGCATACTGTGGCGAAATTCATAAAGAATTTAAAGAACTGTTTCTCATGTGGATAATTGAATTGCTGATTATTTGAGGATTTGCACCAACTCCACTCGTCGTAGAAATTTCTTTGATGTATTGTATTTTTTACGTGGCCACATAAGAAGAAATCGCTTAGATTAATACCCAGTGAATACGTTGGCCTATTGATTCTCTTACTGATGAAGGACGGGCAGTACTATGCAATAATGTAATAATCAAAATATTTCTTCAGGGCAGTGCAAACGTGTCCATCCTATAAAGCTACGTAGTACCTTGTTCTTACAAAATATTCGAAGGAAATAATTGAAGGAATGGTTGATGGCCACTAATTCATCCTAGATTTTAACATGCCGATTTGACATAACAATGCTAGATACAGCTGCTCATACTGGAATTTTTTTATAAAGAAATATTCTATGAGCATTATGTTCTCTAACAATCTTCTAATGACTTATGATTTTTACAGATGAAGCGCCATTCTAATAATCATTTTTGGAAACCTAATCTTTGAAAATAGATTACTATTATAACTATTGAGTAGTTAGTAGTCTTCAGGACAGTGCAAACATGTCCAACTTATAAGGTTACGCAGCACCTTCTGCTTACAAAATATTCGAAGGAAATAATTAAAGAAATGGTTAATGACCACTAATTCATACTAGATTTTAAATACCGATTTGATTTAACAATCATAGATACAACTGCTCATATTGGAATTTTTTACATAAAGAGTGATGCAATATTATTTTATGTACATTATGTCTTCCAACAATCTTGTTCTCCATTAGCTAATGGTTTTTACAGCTGAAGTGCCATTCCAAAAATCGTTTTTAGAAATCCAAACTTCAGAAGTAGATTACAATTACAACTAATGAATAGTTAAATAAAAGAAAATTAACTCAGGACAAATTATCATAAATAATTGAAGAGTATTTCATCTTTAATGAAGGAAAGAGAAAGAATGTATTTTGTTGGTATGAAATGTAATTCCTTTATTCAAATGGAAAAAATTACTTTTCGGATTATTTTAATGTGAAAAACATGAGTCATATTTTCCCTTTTCATCACCTAATTTAAACACAATGAATTTTTATTGTGATATATAATAGCAATATTAAACCATTTAGTAGGTCAGTTATTACTCTTTTGTAAAAACACATAGTTAAAGGCGTAGACAAATTAAAGAAATCTAGCGCGAAAATTTCGGTTGAATTTCCTGATACGAGTTTACCGTTTTGTGTGAGCTACAAGAAGAAGCAACAGAAATTTTATACAATTTCTTATTTTTAATTTCTTTTCCTGAATGAAATATGGCCGTCTTCATTAAATATTAAATATATTTTGAATAGGTAAGAAAATCGAAACATTTAAGGAAAATGAAGAAGGAAATGGATCATTATAAAAATGAAGCACAAGTTTTGATTAACTAGAGGCTTAACTAGAGATCCTGATTTTGAAATAATTTAGTAATTTTAATCCAGTTACTTTTTGACATTTTATTTTAAGAATCTAAACAGGAAATAAGACTCATTTCTTGTTTATATTCCCATAGTAGAGAATTTGTTTTAATTATACTACTTTTGGTTGTTAAGTTTAGAAGAAAGGATCTATTAGTATAATTAGGTTTAGCAAAATATGTTATATGCAATATTAATGAAATATGATTAAGGTCCGACTTTCAATCTAAGCATGACTTTCAGGAAATTATTATATTTAGTATAAAACAAGTATCCTATCCCAACTTTACGACAAAAAAATAATAAGCGATGAAATAAGGACTTTAAAAAAAATTATATTTACTAATTCACTGGGTATTAAGTTCATCAATCAGTATAATTACAATTTTTTTTTTTTTTTTTGCATTCTTAATGGAACATGCTATGAATTTTAAATTCCAATGAAGCTATTTTAATCTCTATGAATTACTTAATTTTACTTCAGAATAATTCTAAGAATCTTTTCGGAATTATAGTAAGTAGCTGTATATGAAAAAGTGAATATATTTTAAATGTCAGTACGGCGATTTTAATATAAATAAATTTTTAATACATTTCATTACAAAATATATTCCAATAATCCTTTCAAATTAATATAAATTTATTTTTAAAAAGCATTTAATGTGTAATGTTTAAGAAACATGCCTTAATTGAAGAGAAAATTCTATCTATATATCAAAATAAAAATTTCATACATATAACTTTATATTTTTTACACTTTAACTTTTATATCATTTGAAAGGATACGGCATATTAAATGAAATAAATTTATAGATAGATTTCAATATAATATTCAAAAGGACCAATATTAGCTTAAAAATGTTAAAAATTTCAAGCAGTTTCAGATATTTTCCATACCTCTCTTTCTGATAAAATATAGATAGAAATTTTGATAGAAAATAATAATTTTCATAGCAACTTTCGAAGATTAAATGCTTAATTTCAGAACTAAAAAAACCTCATTAGATCTAAATCTAAAATATTTTATAATATCTTAAAATAAAGGATAAACCCTTCATATTCCAATCACAGTGTACGATTAATTAAAACCGTATCAGCATCATCGTGGATTCACCTATTTAATATATCTTTAGGAATAAGTTTTATAGAAAAATAGCTCGCATTTAAACGAAATCATAAGCTAATTTGGGAACATATTTTTTGGAAATTTGATGTAAATACATATTCAAGATCGTAGAAAGATTATTATTTCACCAGTCTTAATTGATTTCAAGATGATAAATCTTTTACTCGATAATAGAAGGTTATCACGTTCGCATTTCCTGAGTGAATAATTAAAAGAGATGTAGGAAGAATGTTAATTAACTTGGTCGTCGATAGCCAACCAATATTACTAAGGCAATAGTCACATGACTGAGATATAGGCATTTTCCAGCCGCTAATTTTCCTAATTTATTTCCGGAAGAGTTTATGGAGTCTCAATAATTACCACCTGATGGTTTTGGCATAATATTTTTAACCAGTGAATCCATCTACATATTTAATATGAAAAATGAAAATAATAATTGGGTTATTGAAGTCTTGGAGCATGAGATAAATGAAAAAAAAATTTGGTTCATTGCTTCATGCGTTTTAGAAACTAAAAAATTTTGATATTAAATGATTCAGCCCTGATTAAGGGATATATTATGAAACGAATTAAATAGTATCTCATAAAGAATTATCTCTTTTTATAATTTTTAATTCATAAAATGAATTCAGAATTACAAAATATCTTACGTGAACTAAGAAATATCTAAAAAACTGAATGAGAAATATCTAATAAAGTGATAAAAAAAGATTAATATCTAATAAAACGAATAAGAAGCTATAAAACATCTCATAAAGGGAAGAAAGAGATATAAAATATCTCATAAAATGAATTATGAGCTGTCTTAGAAAGTGAAGTAAAAAAATGTCTCTGAAGGGGAATAAAAAGATATAAAATATCTCACAAGATGAAGTAAGAAAGTACAAAAATAAAAAAGATATAAAATATCCCACAAGGGGAAGTAGGAACTATTTATGAAAGGAAATAAAATCAAACAGCAATAGATTAATTCCGAAAAACAGAATTTCACAATTCGAAAATGGAATTCTTTTTTTTTTTCATGATATTTTTGTAGAATTTGAAGTTGAATGAGTAAAAAAAAAAATGTATAATTTGAAGTGGGTGCTTAATTGCATAATTTCGTTAAAAAAAGAATTTCATCTAAATTATAAACAAAACATTAGAACAATATCTCAATATAAAATATACAGACAATATTCGATACTATGTTCATATCATAACCACACTCATTTCCAAAAATCATTTCTGTTATTTTTAAAATTTATATAACAAATTAATCCGAAACTCTAATTAAATTTATTATGTTTGATAAATAAGAAAAAAAAATTATGATTGTAAAAATTATGAAAAAAAAATACATTCTTAAAAATATGAGCCTGAAAGTTTTTAAAAATTTTATCTCTAAGCGCATAAAACAAATTCTATATCTAATGTTTCATACATTGAATATATGAATGGTATTGCACTTTTTTCATTTCCTTCATAGATTTATCAAAGCAATCATACGGTTGAATCGAAAAACGGTTGAGCTGAACATCTTTCCAATTCATATATTTAACTTTTTCCGCAATTAATTTCATGTTAAGATTAAATCCACATTGAGATTGCATTTTCCCACTCATGCCATTCTATTACTTTGAAACTCAAACTACCACAGAATCTGAATTGAGAATTCGAGGAAATTAATAATGTTTGACAAAAAACTGTAATTTAAATTCAAATTTGAGTTTTTTGAAAAAATACATTTCGTTTATTGTATATATATAACATATAATGTATCTAGTTTTTTTTATTATTTTAATGAATAAGTACTAGATTTTAATAATTTTTGTATGTTTTTTTCTAATTTTACTAGAGCAATAAACATCATAATCAAAAATTGCTCATTTGAAAGTCTTTTAAGTTCTTACTTTTCCTCTTTTAAACAATTCATTTCACTTTCCGCTGAAAACTCTCATTGTGACCACACTTTTCCGCCCGATTCCTTTAATTTCATCAATTTTTGAGCTTAAAACCACAGTGGTTATCCCGCATTTAAAGTTACTTCCAAAACTGACAGGTGTGTGATGGAAAGAGAAGGGATGGGGAACAACGGTCCATCCTGGTTGTTCCGTATTTCTGGGAAGAAACCACCTTGCGGGCTGGGTGCGGCCGAGCGGAACAATTATTGATAACCCATTGATTAAGAGCGCACGAGGCGGTGGCTGACCCGTCCACAAAAATAAGAGCTTGAAGGTGGATAAAAAAAAGCAAAAGAAAAATGCTTGTGGAAACTGTATACCACTGACTTGGCTTTGATTTTTTAATTTTTATTTGGTTAGTTAGGGTGGTGGTTTGTCGAATGGATTCATTTAAATAAATACGTTGTTGATTTGTTGTTTATTGTGTTATTTGGAGCAGTGGGTATATAAAGACTTACCGTTGCCGTCACTTTCACACTCAGTTTTCGAGCACTGTTTGCATTGTGATATCAAGCGTAGTTCGGGAATTATTCCAGCCATGATCGCTAAGGTACGTTTGGGATTTTCGAACGGATATCTCTGATATATGCAGCTTCGATGCAAGATATTCTAAGCAGAAACTTTTCTAAGAAATTTTAGTTATTTTTTGATTTTATCGTCTACAGAAATTTCAATTTTCATTAGCAGAGATTTTGAGATTTTATCTCTGCTCGCTAAGTTACTCAAAAGGATTTAAGCTTAAAACGATTAGTTTTTGAATAATTTTTTTCACCTAGCCTTTTTTGTTAATGTTTGCAATAATTAATCTGATTTCATTGATATCTCCGCAAATTTAAAGAATTAATCAAAAGATATTTTTATTAAGTCAAATCTCAAGTCAAGAGAAGTTAAATCCAATCCTGAGTTTCAAGAAATTAAGAATAACTATTGTATCAAAATTTGAGACAAAAGCTTCGCACATAAATATTTTAAATGGATTTTTATGATAATTTGCGGAAACTTAATAAAAATATAAAATTTGAATTTTCTTAAGATATTAAATCTTTTCTCACAAAATCTCCTTAAAATCTTGTTCCAAACTAAAATTTAACGATTTTCAGGTAAATAATTGTAATAAATGTAGTAAATAAAAAAAAATACAGTGAACATAGAATTTTTCTCATCTAAATATTAAAATCAAAATTGTTTAATTTAATTTAATTTATTAAGTGTTAATCATTTGTTGGCGCCTTTATAGTTAGATAAGCAAAATTTACAGAAATTAGATAAACGCGAAAAATATTTCGATATAATTAACTGTATATATATTTATTAAAAGTAAAATCATATCAAATTTTGGCAACCAGCTCTATTTAGACATAATAACTAGACAATAAATCGGTAATATTTTTCTGAATATTAAGCAAATTTACAAAGGGATTATACTAAATCTAATAAAAACGTTTTTCAACTGTAGATAAAGTATGTAATGTTATAATTTTTGCTTACAATAATAATTTTTTGATCTTGGATGTACAGGTTCTTCTCGTCGCAGCTCTTGCTGCTGTATCCCTCGCCCAACATTATGGAGCCCCAGCTCCTTCCTATGGTGGACCAGCTTATGAAGAGCATTACCCAGTGAGTGAACTTCTCTTTATTCTTTATTACTTGCCTGGATTTTAACTGAGGAATAATTAGAAGCCAATATGATATATTTGGAAAATTATATAGAAATCATTGAACATTCTCACAGAGAAGAAAAATATTTAATAAAATTTGATTAAATACATTACGTAAATAATAAAATTTGATTAAATATCACATGGTTTGCTTTCTTAATATTGATTACTGCAAATTTGTAAATAGCAGTATGAATAATTAGTTAAATTTCTGTCCATAAAGTTCATACCTTAAACAAAAGTTAATAGCTTCTGAAAACAAAAGAAAAAAACTCTGTAGGAGTTCTCTCTTAATACTCAAGGAAACTTTTCATATGTAAAATATCCATTAGTATAATTTACAAAAAAGAATTTTTAATATTGTATTTTATTAGTCTTGAATAGTTTATTGGCCGAATTCGAACACCAAAAATGCAAAGCTTGTAGAAGATTCACAGAAATTAAGCATTTGCGCTTTTTTTTGGAAATATTTGAAAAAAAATTTTTAATTTATAAATTTGCCTTTTTTTGATTTATTGTAAAAATATATAATCCTTTATTTTAAAAAAATAGAATATGATATAAAATAATGTTGATTTTAAGTTAATAAGATCTAAATGAAGTATCCTAAAATTAAAGTATACTTTCTTTAAAAATGATGATAAATCATTTTTTGGATGAATACAACTCTTTTATAATCTCTTTCAGCCCCAGCCTTATGAATTCGGATATGAGACCAACGATGACTACGGAACCACCACCTTCCGAAAGGAATCTGGAGATGGTCACGGACGAGTTCAAGGCAGCTACGGATACAAGGTAAGGTGACCCTTTTCCTCGAAGAGTCAAACATCGGTTGTCTTAAAGCATGGTATTCTATTTTTTGATTTGCAGTCTCGTAACTTTTAATTTTCTTTCGCCAGGATGACAAAGGTATCGAACGAGTTGTAGAATACGTCGCTGACGAACACGGATACCGAGCTGAAATCAAGACCAACGAGCCAGGAACCGAAAGCCAGAACCCCGCTGATGTCATCCTCCACGCCAACCCCATCGTCGTCGATGAGCCCCGACACTATGCCGCCCCTGCACCCGCCTACTCTGCTCCCCGACCCCACTACCAGGCTCCCAGCTACGCCGCCCCTGCACCTGCCTACCCCAGATACTAAACAAATATAATTCTACTCTCACTCTCACTCTAAACTTTCTCTGTAAGTTCATTTCATTTTGCGATAAATTATTTAATTGAACTGTTTCCCAGACAGAGTTTTACTAAGACACAATTTGTTAGAATTGTATTCAGTAAAAATTATATCAGACAACATACAGTTATCTTCGAAATATCTTTATAAAAATCATCAAACATATTGGAATTGCGTCTTGTAAGAATTTTCTTAAGACCTCTCACTGACATGAATCTAACGTAAGATGAATTTAAAGCAGCTACCACTAAGAATTATTATAGAACTTTAAATTTTCTGTTCTTTATGCATTTTTTGTCTTATTTTTTCAATTATTTAATCAACAATTTTTTGAGTAGAATTTTATTTCCTCGTCTTTGAAGTCAAAATTTCCCTACCTAACCAAAATTGTTCGAAAACTTGAAAAATTGCTTCTTAAAAGTTCATAATAATCAAAATACCAAAATTAATGAAAAATAGGAATCGGAATTATCAAATTTGTAACAACTGTGTAAATTCTATTCTCATAGAATTCTATTCTTTTTATTACTTATAATCTCTGCGAAACTTCTGTTCATTGGAACTTTCACACTCTCTTCAGTAAAATCTGATCTAGCTTTTGTTGAAATTGAATCATATTTTTCATTAGTTGCGTTAAATTGGCCGAAGTTATATTAAATTACATACCTTGTGCAGATTAGAACTAGAAATGAGACTATGTAAAATTGAAAAAAAAAAAGCATTCTCTTGTAATATTTATGAAATTTTTCTTTTCCTTTCAAATCAAATTTTAAATAAACAAAATATTTATATTAAAATATAATGCAATTAAACAATTGTAACAGTCTATTACTATCAAAAATACTGAAATAATCAAAATTTCGAAATTCTAACCTAACAAAAAAATTAATGAAAAATCGGTTACGAAATTCCAATTTGATAGGTACAGAACAAATAAAGCTAAATAAAAGGGTATAAAAAGAATGGAAGAATACAATTTTCTCCTGATTATAGCTGTATAATTTATAAGTGGGAATTCAATGAAAAATTTAGTATAGAAAAAATCAGAAGTGAACCTTAAGACATAGTAATAAAGAAGGAAAAAAATTGAAAATGTTAAAAAGAAACTACAGTAATTAAATAAAATTTACATAAAATATCATTGCCTTTTGATTTAAAACTAGAATCAGAAGTGTTAAATCGGCAAGGTGTTCAATTTTTGCATTCTAAATAATAAATTAATAAAAATTTAAGCTTTGATTTCTGAAAAAGAAAGTGTTAGAGCTCTTAAACTTAAAATTATATGAAAAATATGATAGTAATTAATTTTCAAATGTTCTTTTAATGCTTATATTGGATATTTATATATTTTTCTTGCTTACAATTTTCACGGCTAAAAGAGTTTTGATACTACAAAACTAAATTAATTTTTTTAAAATTTTACAGAAATAAATTATTTTTGAAAGAGTTGAATGAATCTTGAATATATTTTCGAATATTCAAATATATTTTTATTTGAAAGGTTCTTAATAAGCAATTAGTTGAGTAATTAATAACAAATAAATTTAAATCAAGCATAAAAATATAGAAAAATGGAGTCAAATAAGAAAAGAGGGTTCAATAAAATTTGTTGAATAATATTTAATTTATTTGTCCATGTGAATTCTCAAATTCGAAGCTTATTTACTGGATATTGCAAGAAATTATAAATCGAATACAGCAATACGTCTGTTAGCTTATTTAAATATCATTCATTGCAAAATAATATTAACTTATATTTACTCATCAATTTTATGCATTTAGCTGAAGAAAACAAAGCTATCTAATATGGTTTAAAATATCATATTTACTCATGAGTATTCCTTTCTCTTACAGATTTCTTCAGTGACATGGTCTCTTCCGATTTCTGATATTTCCACTGCCTGACTGTAGTCTCCAAAGAAGCAATAGCAAAGCTTGCAGTCTCTTTTCAAACATATGTACCTGTGTCTCTTTCACGAGACCCTTCTCCCTTACCTGTTGTGTATAGAGCTTCCTCCAACAAGCTGTCTGTTCATATTCAAATCCTCTGTTTGCTTGTTATTTAATTTGTTATATTTATTGAGTGTTTGTTGTAGATTTAGCATTTGTTATGTTTGAGCAGGAATAAATTTTTTTTTCACTGAGAATTTATTTGTTCATTTTGAGTTTAAATTGAGTTAAAGGATCGAAAGTTTGAAATGCTTGTCGTAACAAAATTTGAATTAGTTACCGAATTAAAACTACATTTTGTTATGTCTAAACTATTAATGAAATGATTTAATTCTACCGCTTCTGCTAATTAATTGAATGTAGTGTTAGATTTTGTTTCTTTAGCAGCTCAGCTTATTTAAAACACTGAATAGATAAAAATAAATTTCCATTTTGTTAGCCTAAAATGGAGGAATTTTAACACTTACCTTGTGCAGTTCATCTCCACTATCGCATCTATAAGCTTTGACATTTTATTTACTTATAGATCCGGATTATCAATATGTTGGCCCTTTTTTTTAAGGATTGTCATAGATGCAACTTAATTTAACTTGCCAAATGAAAATTCAGATTCTTAAGTTGAAGTCCCATTTATTTTAAAAGTTGCTGCACAACGAAGAGTCATCAAGAACTCAAGCAAGAATATAATTCGTTTGTTAGAGTTCTTTTTTTATTTAAAAATGTTGCCAACAAACTTAACCTAAAAATATATAAAATGTAAGAAAAATAAATATTTTAATAATTATGTGAAATATAGCACGTGCTGCAATTCAAAAATTACAAATTTATATTTTATTTCTGATTAAAGACATTCAACGCAAACCGTCAATGGTGGATTGATTAAAAGTTAAGCTAAGTTATTTGAAACATTTGGAAAAAATCATTTAGAAAACGAAAAAGAAGTTATTCCTTTTTTATTTGCATAGTCATCTTTCTTTGAAAATAATATTTTGCTGCCAAAATGAGCAAAAAAAAAAAAAAAAAAAAAAAAAAAAAGAGATAAAATTGTTATAGATAATTGATTTTAAGAAAAACGATCTGAATTAATTCCACTAGGAACAAGACAAATATAAATTGATTCTCAAAGAACTGTAACAGATGCTAAATATATTATTGTCATTAATTAAAAAAATATTTTAAATATTATATTTATGTATTTTCAAGATTTGTTGCTTTTGAAAATGTACTTTCATTATTTCTGGGATGACCTTCCAGACATGTATAGTTACATTTATAAACAACTTGCATAGCTATTATTTTTAAGATTCTCTATTTATAAAATGCTGCTTCAAATTATTTCATTCGTATTTTGATGTTCCTAATGATTTCAGAGGAATGTATTTCAGATCAATGCGGATTTTAAAAAATTCCTAATCAAACGGAATGATGATTTAAAAAAGATGGTCTCTGGAATTAAAAAAAAGTGAGAAAAAAAACATATTTTCTTTAATTGATACAACTTAATTATTAAAATGCTTTATGATACGGGCTATATATTTTTTAACAAATATATTTTTTAATAGTTTGAAATTGAGGTATTAGCCCTTATGAGGAAATGCGGATAAGTATTTAAGGATTTAAATTTGGATGCACTTATATAATTAAGAACCAATTACAAAATTATCTTAAAACCAAAAAAAAAAAAAAAAATCAAACACAACATTTCTCCAAAATAAGTCATAGTGTTAGGAAGCCTTTCATAGAATTAAATTGAACTGGGCGAACTTAACACAATAAACTACAACTACCCACACTTCAATACAATTTTTAATAGTGAATCCGAAATTCATAAAACTGTGATCCATTCCTATGATGAGACTTTGAATTGTTCTACATCTATTTTTTTTTGTATCTCTTTTATTTTTTTAAATATTTTTTGCAACGTTTTTTATTGGTACAAAAGGAATTCTAAAGTTTATTTAATTAGATTAAAAATTATTGCCTTTAAATTCCCTTGTCATGTTAAAAATTTCAATTAATAAAAAAATTAAATAAGATTTTCTGTGATAAAATCCTAAAATAATATAGCACAAAAAATATTTCTTACACCACAAAAAAATTTCAAAAAATTAGCTTTTTAGCTGTCTAAATTTTATTTCTACACAATTCGTCACTCTAATTTTAATAGATTTTTTTTCAAAATTACTCTTATACACAATATAACAACGGCAACATTGTAATGTTTCGAAGTTCCATGGCACAAACACATTATAACAAGCGCATCCGCATCATAATTTGTAATAGGAATTTGTAATTTGTAGATTTGAGGAAAGAATTAAATTAAATTGAGATAGTTTAGACGAACGCATAAAGCTATAACGTCGGGATTCATAGACTTTTTTCATCAAATTTAATATTAAAATAATATAAAAACTATTTATGGTGAAAGAATGGATTTAATGGAATAATGTTGAAGGATGGGTTTACCGGAATTATGTTCCTTACTATTAAAGACTGAATTCACCAATTTTAAATATTTTTAAGATTGAAAAATATTCAGAAATTTCTCGCGTTTAGCAAATTATAGCTGTCTAGATTCGAAGCAGGAATAATTTTGAATGAATTTCAATACTCCAGATTGGAAATGTAACAAAATGTTTTTTTTTTTGAAAAATAGCAATAAACAAGAATATCTGTTACTGAAACGCATTAGAATTCTTTAAAATATTAAAATAAAAGTTTAAAATCATTTGAGTGACATTTATATCAAGAACATCTATTGATTTAATTTATTTTCATGTTTTAAATTAATGAAAAATTAATTTTTATAATGTTTTATTCATTAAAACTTTTTTTATATATTTCTGTATTTGTGAACAAAATTTGAAGAACTGCTATAACGAATATTAATAAATTATAGAAGTAATCAACTGACAATCGTTTTTAAAAATCTCTTGATTCAAATCTTTTTCTAATTTTAATTAAAAACATTTCAGACTATAAAAACCTTTTGCATATTATATATTCACATAGAAATATTTTTTTCATTTAAAATATTAAACATGTATCTATTTTACACCAGAACAAAGTCAGCTATATCAGCTAGTGTTTACATATCTTTTATCATGAATCTTATTCGCAAGAATATCAATAACTTCAATACTGTTCAGCTGCAATGGTGTTCGGTTTGTGGTTTATTCTTAATAAATGCTTTTTGCGCCTGTTATTATCATGCTGCATTAGTAAGTAAGCCACAAATAAGATATATTTTTCTTGACGTTTTTATATTCAATATTGATAATACTTTTAAATGTACAAATATTTCCGTATTTAACTCGAATAATTTTAAACTTAACATTGCAGAAATAGTCGGCAGGTGGCGTTGTAAGCTCATTGTCCTAGAGCTACTAAAGCCGGCAAGTATATACTTTGGAGAATGAGAATATGAACCTAGGAGCGATTTCTTTGTAATTTTAATTATATAAAAATTAAGTGAAATTTGGCCATTTTATATGATAGTTACAAAAATATTACAAAATAAAAATAATTTTTAAGCGGTCCTAAAATTACAAAAAAAAAAAAAAATCATTTTTTTTCAGTGATATTTGTTTTTTGCCACTTAAATATTTCCTATATTAAATTAATTAAAAATATTTTCTAAAGAATGTATTCTATTAGAAGGAATTCTGAAAGAATATTAAATCTAACACAAATTATAAAACACAAGAATTCTAAGAGAATATCTAAGCTATTGATAAAAGTCACTATTAAAACTGCAAATGTTTTTTTATTTTTATTTTACGTCCCAAATTACTATCGATATTAATACGAAAATAATTAAACTTTCAAAACAGTGAAATTGAATTCCTGAGCGTAACATAGATCATGATTATCAAAGCAGATTTAGAGAAAGTAAGAAATATACTTACTTAATTCTGAGAAAAAGTAAAAGTTTAAAATTTATATTTAAAATATACTATTAAAATGAAGAAAAATGCCTCATTTTATAATATTTTAGGTTAAAAATTAGGTAAAATTTTAGAAATAGCAGAGTTATCCACTTTATACGAATTTTAAAAGAGGTAACAGAAAATAAGGATAATTAATAGTGAAATGAGAAGAACTGCGCAAGGCTTATGATTTATATATCTATCAAAATTTGGAACTTAAAAATATTTTGTTGAAAAAGCTATTAAGACCAAGATACATAAAATATTTAATTGAAAGTTTTAGTGACTATTAATTCAGGCGAACTCATAAAAGCACATTTTAAAGTACATAATTTTTACAAAACCTCCCAAAATATTTAACTTTCTAAAATTTTAGCGTTTAATAAATCGTTTTCATTCCTTTATAAAATGTGTAAAGAAAATCACAGAAATAAGTTTACAAAGGATTTTTTAAATAACGATCCGTTACAATAAGCAGAAATCAAGGTGAATAATTTTTAAAAAAATAAATATATAAGCATTGGTTTCAATATTTTTTTAATATTTAATAAAGCATGTCATAAAAATATAAAACATAATGATGTAAAAAAATTAAAAAATATAAGGAAATAAAACATATAAGGATTAAAAACTTTTTTTTTGTCTTGGGACTAATTAAGCCAAATTTTTGCGCAGTAGCATCTGAGGGTAAAGAGCCCTGAGCACCAAAGAGCAGAAGTCTGACTTCTAGCTCAAATGAAGATAGCACACACACACTCGCTTGTACAACCCCTTTTTACAGGGGGGCTCATTCACGCACCTCACAAAGGAAGAGAACAATCATGCCCGAACTGAGACTCGAACCCAGAGCGCCCAGATCACGGGGAGGATGCGCTACCCCTATGCCCGGACGCCTGCCGATTAAATACTATAAAACATATGATAATTAAAAAAATATAAAACGTATAATAATTAAAATCACTAAAACTTATTTTTAAGCTGTTTTTAAATTTGTTTTTATATTTTGTTTAAAATGGTTTTATAATTGCAAAAAAGCATTTTGTGACGTTTTCTTTCATTTGAAAATTTCATTGAAATTTTATGCATCGTGTATTTCCATTGGAATGCGTTATTTTATTATTTTCAGAACTTAATTATCAGTTAATAGAATAATTTTGCTAAGTTTTGATTTCATGCAAGAGTCACTATTTCAAAAAGTGCATTTTTAAAAAAATGTTTTTATTAAATTTATTTACTTTTTCAGATGCGATAAATATTAAAAATGAATAACAATAATAGTAAATTTGCTTCAAATGTAAAACTTGAAAACTTCGCAGTAATATTTACCTTCTCACAACGCCAAAGTTTTCTAATAAAAATTAACTGTTCTTAAAATCCTACAAAAATTTTGTACACAATTTGCGAATGCCAAATTTTACATTTTTAAAATTAGGTGTAATTTTATATTTCTACAGCAATATTTTTCAGAAGACAGAAATATAAATTATTTAATGGCCTTACTAGTTTAAAGAAAACAAAGAGAAAATATCTAGAAAGTGGAATTTAAAATTCCTGTAATAACTGATTACAGCTAATAAATGAATAATATTCTGTGTAGTTAAAAATCTTACAAAATCTTAATTGATAGAAAGGAAACTCTTTTAAAACTTAGAAGTAACAATAACTGCATAACGCTTGAGTAATAAAGCAGCAAAAAAAGAAGAAAAAAACAGTTTTGGGTATCGACTTTATTTATAAATCTAATTTAAATTTTCTTTCATCTTTATTTTAAAGCAAAATCGAAGTAAAAATCTAAATTCGATTCTTTTGAATGGTGGGATATGAAAAATTAAGATGTATCGTAGCATGAAGCTATCAGGTTAAGAATTTTAATTACATTATTAAATTAATTTCTAAACTAGTTTAAATTATTTATAAATAATTTTTTGTCAACCAAGATACAGTTTTTTCTTATTATGTAAAATTGATAAATGTTATGCTATGGTCCTCCTGTTTACTTTATTTATTTTCAAATTCGGAATAAATAGTAGAAAAAAGATGAATAATTCGAATTAAGGTCAAAGTAAATTACAACATATACACGCATATAAAATCCCCGAATAGTAAAGCGTTTAGTATTTCGAGTTAATCTTACTTAATCTAACTATCCCGAGATCTAAAAATAGATGTTTTCTAACTAGACTTATCTAAGCTTATTTATAAGGTCAAACTGAAAAAAGTTCTTTTAACATAAAAGACGAGAATACTGATGAGATGGGTCTCATAAGAATAACTTAGAAGAACAAATGCACTGAAATTGAATAAACAAAAGAGAAGCATAACTTTAGATTGTTACTTAACATTTTGAAATGGGTGATGTATAAAGATACTTATAGTTCTTTTTCTCTGTAGAATTCTATTTTTGTTTCAAATTAGGATACTGAATGCAAAATAAAAACATTAAAAATAACAGTAATGGATGAGAAAGAACAATGTACAGCGTATTAGGAAATAAACCTTAAACATAGGTATTTATCGATTGTCAAGTAATCCGCAAAAAAATGTTATGATTTTATCCGATATATTTATAGCTTTACTCGATGAAATGTGCTGTAGGTTTTAGGCAAATTTTAACAAATTCATTTAAGAAATGTTATGAAATATAATGTTAAGGAAATGAATGAATATATAATGTTAATTAATGTTACCATATTTATCAACATTTCAAAAAAAAAAAAAATAAAAATAAAAAAAAAAAAATACTAGATTTGATTTATTTAAAATTTCAGGACTCGGAAAGGTTAAAATTTTATCAGCATTAGAAGTTTTAAGTCTGAAAAACTGAAAGTAGGAGAGAATCATATAAATTAATAAAGCAACTAAATATCGATGAATTTTTATTATACAAATTATAGAAACATGTAAAAAAAACTGTTCAATATTTCACAGAAATATATACAAAAGACAGGAAATAAATCTGCGCAAATGTTATAGAGTAAATTCTAATTGTTAATCAGAAAAACAATATCGTGAACAATAGAATACAATTAAAAATAAAAATTGAAATTTTAACTTGTAAGTTTACAGAAAAATAATATGAAATATGAAATATCTACGGCAAGTAATTTATCAAATGAATTAACTGATTATGAAGGACTCTAGAGAAGGAATAAGCTTTTAATCACATGCATTTTCCAAAACGAGAAATTTGCAAAAAATATACAAAAAAAAAAAAAACCCATCGGTTTTTTATATTCTGGAAGAACATTCGTTTCAGCTTTAAATAAAAAAAACGTAATGAATGTCTAAATAATTGAATAAAATAGTAAATTAAAAAAATATGCGTAATTGCTAAATATGAAACAAAGATCATGATGTGATTATCTGTAAATTAATCTGGAGTTAGAGAAAGTGTGCATTTGGGTATGCTATAATGTTCATCACAGCATACACATAATGTCCCCGGGATTATCTTTTGCTCTTCAGAATACATTAACTTCAAACAAGCATCATGGATGTTCAAATTATTATTGTTTTATGAAGGCCTCAACAATTATACAAGTACTTTTACTTCTTTTCAAAACTCGATTATACAATATTTAATGCTGAAAATTAGAGATTAGAAAAAAAAATTATGAACAACCAAGAAAAGTAACAAAATATTGTACCATATACCCAGAAATAAACTCCACTTTAAAAGTTACAAAATGTTGATTACTTTTACTTCACATTGCTTGAATGAACTTATAAAAACTTCATGTTTGATCAAATAAAGAGCTCACTTAAATTAATAAGAAATTAACATGGTAATGTTTATAAATTGGAGTCATAGGACTTAGATTCCAAATTTAGAATAGTTATTTATTGGATAATAAGTGTTCAAAAAGAAAGACTTTTTAAAATTTTAATGATATTTTAAATTAAATATTAATTGGAATGCTGACATTTGTTTATAATAGCTCTGAAATTATTTTTATATTAATTTAAAATTAAAAAATTAGCGACGTAATGCTACCGATTTTATGTTTATGTATTTTTTTTTGTAATTATAATAATTTTTTTGAAAATTTACTATGCAACGACTGATGCAATAAATTTTTACCATTCATTCGGTGTTATTAGAATAATAAAAAAGTCAATAAAAATTCTCAGAAATCTATTTTATTCAGGAGTTTGCTTATGTATTGCACCCTTTAATTAGACGAATTAAAATTAAAGTGGTCTAAAATAGTTTAATGTTAAGTTTAAAATAGTAACAAATGCAAAAATTATGTAAAATTTCTATATTTAATTTGAATTTAACAGGTCCTAAAATGCTCCAATAGATCCCATTACAGCATCCTTTTTCTTGAATAATAAATTAATATTCGCAATTTATCATTTTCTATTGAATACAGAAAATGTAAATCTCTCAATTTCAACATGTTGTTAAAAAAATTAGTAAATTTATATTTTAAAAATATTTACTTTTCAAGATTTACTTACTCTCTTTTGTTCAAATTTCATCGAAACATCTGCCATTTGCATTCTTTTTATAAAATTAATCTTTGAATTTTACAATTTTAATCTTTGAACAAACAATGGCGAAAAATACGTTAAATACGCAGACGATAAAATGAGTCGATATAATTCCATGCCACGAACTAGAATTTCAAACTTTTTTTTTTTTTTGGTTTTTCTGAACCGAGAAATTGTGAATTAGAATTTTTTTAAAATTATAAATAACGCCTACGGATTATTATAAAAATTCTAACTTGTTATGGAAATCCACCAATTGTTCCTCAAATTTCAATAATTTTAATAAATTATTAATTTATTAAATATTATTATTAATTTATTAAATATTTTTAATAAATTATTAAAAATTTTTAAAAATATTTTTTTCATTGTTTAATTACAGCGTTTAAACACATGTATGGTGCGACGGTTTTTCATCTTTTTTCTGGTTTGTTTTGTTTTTGTGGCTATATATCATTTGTGTGTATGTTATCATTGCTATAATTCAGATTAAAGTTTTTAAAAATAAAATTAATACAGATAAATCAAGCTTTAAATATTATCGTGCTATGATTTTTTGGAAATAAGACAGAATTATTTTTTAAAAATGTTCTCGCTTTAAACGAATAAATAACTCAGAAATAAATTTAAATACTGAGAAAATAACACTTTTTCTTTTCAATAATTTTATTTAAATAAAGATGCATTAATAATCTCTCATTTTTTACATCGAATTTTAATCTGTTGTCTTTCCATTTGTGAGACTCCTAATGTGTAAAAAGTTTATTTACCTTTCGTTCTGTTCAGAGGCAATTGTTGAAATTTAAGAATTGCGCAATTTAAATTCAAACTTTAGAATATTAGCATTTTTTCAGTGTATCAATTTGTTTTCTAATATACATTTTTGAATTTAAGACTTAAACTCTTCAATAATCTAATACGATTTTCAATTAAATGTTTTTAATCTTCATCATAAATTTTCATCATCTGTGTACGCTTCATAAAGAATGGGGAAAAGGGGACTGTCGTAAAGAGTGAGATGACAGTTAGGGATTTTTCCGCTGCGAAAAAATTTTGAGATGATGAAGAACAATTTGAGACAAACAAAAGTAATTTAAAGTTATACTTATTATATTTAAATTTGAAGAATTTTTAACAGCCTAATAGAATTTGTTTCGATAGTTTTTAATTGCGGGTTATACCAGAAAGAAATTTTAAAATTTGATATTATTTTGTATGCACCAATTTTGGATTGTAAGTTATAGTTTAAGAACATTTCATATCGAATATTGTGTTCCTATTTAAATGTATAACGGCATACCTACAGCTAAAAGTAAGAGAATAAATTTATAATTTTTTTCATCTTGGATATTCTAGTTGCGTGAATTTTTATAAATTTATTACGCAATATAGAAAATGTATCTGAAAAGTTAATTTATAGCTTACATTTTTAATTAAATATAGCTATTAAAATAATTATATATTTCTTGCAAAAAAAGTTTAATTATCGAATTTAAAACTTCCATTTGAAAAAACAAAAATGAACAATATAATGAAGAATCAAATGTTACAGCACAATCACAATTAGTACATTATATGAACAATCACCACCACATATATAATTATGACGTACGTATTGAATGACATCACTGATTGATTATTTTTTTTAAATTTACTATATAGATTTTAGAAAAATAGTTAAATAAAAATTGCACATGATATGTAATAAAACTTATCACTTTTTAATTTTATCAAAACTATCATTTTAATTTTTTTATTTGTGAAAAGAAATTTTTATGTATTATTTTCAATAAAAAAAGCGTGTATTTAAGTGAGAACAATTAACACTGCACAAGATAAAAATACTTATTACACTATTTATGATTTTGATTTAAAAAAAATATAATATTGAATAAAAGAATTTATAAAAATTATTAACTTATTACATTTCCGATTTCAGGTTAATAAGATTTTAAAAAGAACATTTTAATTAAACAAGTGCAATGATAAAAAATTATAAAAAGTTATAAAAAAATTATATTTTATTAATTTTATAACTTTAATTCATATATAATGTTAATGTTTAATTCATATATAATGTTATATAATGTCATATTGAAAATGTAAATAAATTCTTGCGACATAGATTTAATGTGGAATTTATTAAAATCGTTCTTTCAAAAAATGTCATAGAGTAAAATTCGCGCAAATTTCGAAAGCTGAAACAATGTCTGAAAGATGGCCGGACTATCTAAGTAATTTTAAAGACAGCTGTGACCTCTTTTTCCCCCTGCAGAATCAAGTAGGGTCATAATTGAGGCCCTTCCTGTCAAATAGTGCCATTTTCTTTTAGAAGCGGAAAGCAAGGTCTCTCATAAGTAGGTCACTTTCACATTCTTCCATACGAACATCAAAGAAATAAGGGTGGACTATCCGATGACAAAAAAAGTAAACTTCACTTTCAAAACTTTGCTACTAATTTTAAATAAAAAAGCTCTGTATAAACAAAATTAGAATATTACATTATCTTTGACATGTAAGATGAGTTACACCCATTTTTGTTATCAGTCTAACACTAGCAGAATATGAAGAATAAAATTCATAACTAGTTCATTCCAAATAAAGAATAATAATAATAAAAAGTTGCCATCCATTACTTACACAAATATGAGAAACAGTTCCTTGTTCCGTAAAAACTCAGTAGACTTTACTCACTAACCATTTTGCTATTTTTCGACATCACTTATTGAGTTCAACTATTCTACAAAAATCTGCATCGCTTGACATCCATTATATTGTTGCTATAATCAGATTCGAATGAAAAGAGTTTAAAACTATTTTTGCCAAACGATTCTTTTTGTTTGACGTCATAAAGAATTATTTTCTTCTCCATCGTGAAAAGGTTTTCATGACTTAAGAATCCTATTCATAAAATTCGTGCTGTGAAAAACTTAAACCATTTTCTTATTATTTTATAATGTTAATGCTTCTTTAATAGGATAAAGATCGGTTATCTAATCTGATTGTCTGCGAGGCGAAAAAACTTTAATTAGACAATGCATCTGGAAATTAAATGGGATGTTTTGTATAATAAAATATTGAAAAGGAAATATGTTAGTGGAATTAAGTTCTTAGATGTCATATATGAGTTTAAATTAGCTTAAATGGCTTATATTTTTTCATTTCTATATCAAAAAAGAACTTGGCCATCGAATTTAAATTAATTAATTGATTTTAACTAATATAATTTAATTATTAATTCATTTATTAAATGGTAATGATAGTTGTTTTAAAATCTTTAAATATTATTTTGTTACACAAATTACTCAAGTGTCCGAAATTTCAAAACTCTAACTATGTTAGAAAAAAATTCCAAAAAAAATCCACTTTTTTAAGCATTCAATAAGTAGAGTTAAATATGGATATTTATAGATATTACATAAAAGGACTTTTAAAACGATTTTATCTCTTTTATTTCCTTATATTCTTGCACATTAAGATATTTTTAGTTTAAGTTTAGGTAAAAAGAACCGAGAAATATAATTTTCCTTCGACCAGTTGAGTTCAAATTTCTAGAATTTTTACGTAAAGATAATAGCTAAAATTCACCTATCTTCCTCGGTTCATTTTTAGTTATATTGTTCAGATGCGCATGAAAAGGCACATCAACAGGTAATCAACCTACAAACGGATTCGATCCAAAATTTGATACATAATTACTCCCCCATCACCGAGGGCAGATTTGAGCAGGAGAAATTTCCGGTGCGGTGGTTGGTATGGAAATGGTGTCTCACCGGGTATAGAAATGGTGTATGTGGTGAGAGGGTGTCGTGTATCTCCTATTGAGATGTGCCTCCTACTGGAAGGGATGTACAGTTGCCGGTAATAGCCTTTCGGATAAAATCATAATTCCCGCCTGTGATGTGACGGCTTTCTGATGATTCAAAATTTCCGTGTGCCTTTTGGTGGGTAATTTGTAATAAATAATTACAAATAAACTAGTAATAATGCCAAATTTTATTAATCTAGCTTGCCACGTTTCAAAATTATCAAGTTCAAATGCACCCGACTTAGTTCCTTTTGACGGATTGTCTCAAAAATTTGAATAGAAATTTACAATTATGGTGTAAAAACACGCCTAACCCATTTCATCCACCTAGATTGATGCATCTTCAAGATATTATTATGTACAGATGTTCAGTATAGTATGTCGTCAGATGTAGTCATTTCCAAAAATGGTTCTTTCGGTTTCTCTAAGACAACCGAAGCTTGGAGATTAATCAAAATCTCATCAAATTTTTTTCTCTGTGTATTTCATATTCGTGGGAAAGAAATCCCTGTTGAGCTTCGAAATTTTTTAGGTTAACGAAACATCTGTGTTTCTCCATTAATTTTTGTCAAACAGGATTGCCTTAAAAGGAGTCCGGAAGAAATTTCGGTTTGCACGTTACAAAATATGTCTCTTGTTTTCTTAGAGGGCAAAAATTCACGCTTTGTTAATTTCGAGCGAGTAGGATGAGAAAGTCACGAGCCTTCTTTTCTTGAAGTTTTCACAATAGCAGGAGGTGCAATTATTGTTTCCTCTGTAGCGCATATTCAAAGCAAAAAGAGCTGATTCCATATTTTGTTTTTTCTTCAAAGATTGTGAATACAATGTTGATTAGTAAACTCAGAATTTAGTGAAAGTATTAAATGAAATATCGTTTAGATTTTTGGACTTTAGAATAAAAATCTTCTGTGCATGTGTCAAAAGGATAAATATAAAGAAATGTTTCTTTTTAAGTTTTATTGATTTTACAGACCAAAATCAAGTCAAAAGATTATGCTAATCTTTAAAACATTTTATGTATTTATTGAACTTCTTATAATGCAAAATTTAAAAAAAAATGATGGTTGTGGATTTATGAATTCAGATGAAGTGCTTTACTACTTATAAATATAGTTAAATGATGTTTAGGTTACATGAGAGGCTGTTATATTTTTCTAATCAAAATTCTCTTTGAGTTTCAATTTGGAATTTTAGATTCCGATACTTTCCGTTATGTAGGTGTTATACGTTTTCTTCAAGTAAGTGTCAATATTACTGTTTTTATACGAATGCGTTGTACGTCTAATAAAAAGATTTATATCGAAGCTTTTTGAATCCTACAATTTGGTCTCCGAGTACTTTAGTAGATTCGGATTTAGCACGTTTTAAAACATAACTTTGAACCTGTACCAAACGATACAGTTTTAAAGCCATAGAAAATCCTTTTTAAAACAATTTTTCACATTTTTTTTTGTTTCTTCATTATGCACAAAGTTTTAAAGTTATGAGTTTTATGTTTCTTCATTTGTGTACAAAAAGTTCATTTTGAAAAAAAAAAATCTTTTAAAATAACTTGTAAAAATAATGCACATAGAATATCGACATAATGAACTTCTTAATTGCTTAAAATTATTGCAAGTTATAAGCATGAAAAATACAAAAGTCTACGCAAATTCAGTTTATAAATATACTAATCTTAATTTTATGAATTAATTTATCTGTTACTGATATATTCTAACTTGTCATGGGACAATGCTTAAGAAAAATGAACGGACCTGCGTTTACTAGTGTATTCATCAAATATACATACTCCAAAATTGCATTGAAATTCGAACAAAAATCAAACTTTAAAATAGCGCTTCTGAACCTTTGACCTTTAGAAAGTAAACTCACAATATCGGTTAAAATATTTTTTTTTAATTTTCTCTTACACGAAGGATATACAAATAAAAAATATTGAAATCGTCAGAACATTCGAATATTATTTACACGTTTCAGACCTTTCTGAGTAAAAGAAAGAACACGCATTTTTGAATTATGCCTTGTCTTTTGGTGAACAATAAAATCGCTTCAAACTCGATAGATGATATCTAGTACATGGTTTGAAAATCTCCTAATTTGATTACACCAAAATTATAAATTCCATCAAATTTTAAACAAAATAAATTAAGAGAAGTCTGGCCTTAGGGCTGTCCAAATGTACGTTAACATGATAACTACAAATTGACGAGAGCTAGATGGATAAATGTTGGTATACAGTTTAACATCTAGAATGTAGATATCCAGCAAATTTTGAGTGAAACCTGTCAAAGGGTAGACTTTTTGTGGATTCTTATTTTCTCATGCTTGTAAACACGATAACTCAAAAACGTAATGACTTACATATATGAAATTCGGTATATGATTTTATGTCGATAATTGTAGTTTTGGGTCAAATTTTGGTGTCAGATGGTCGGAAAAAGACATCCAAAATACGCATTCGATATTATCTTCCTTATGTATTAATTGCATCTCATTCTTTAATGGTCAAACATCGCATACTAAAATCGGCGCCCTTGCATAAGGGTAGCGCATCTTCCCTACTATCCGCGGGTCCCAGATTCGAATCCCGTTTCGGGCATGGTTGTTATTTATCTGTGTTCTATTTGTGAATGTGCTCCCCTGTAAAAAGGGATTGTGCAAGCGAATGTGTGAGTTTCATCTTCATATGAGCTAGAAGTCAGATCTCTGCCCTCGGGTGCTCAGGGGTCTTTACTTTCAGAAGCTACTGCACTCCATTTCCGTGGTAACGAGGACACTACATCGTCGCATTCTACTAAGATCTTTTGTATCCATTGTTCATCATACAGTCAAAAATACAAAAGTACATTCATTACAGAGTCTGCCAGAAAGTCCCCCTCCTGCTATTTTTTAACCCCCTCTGATTTTTTTTAAACTTAGGAATTTTAAATAATTAACCTTTTAAATATCATATATTTCGCTTAAATGAAAGGAATGGAAAAAAAATGTGAAAGGCCTTTTTACTGAAAATTTTAGTATTTAAATATGGAAAAAAATACCGAGCTTCAAAATTAGAAATCTTACTGATATCAGAATGTTTTTAGGTTGGCATCTTTTTAAAATTTGTGTGATGCAATCGAACCCGTTGCGTATAAAATGTAATGCCCTATGGGGCAGATTTTTAGATCTGCATTTAAAACATTTGACGGTCTCTTACTTCCTGGATAACAACTGCTCTCTAAGACAGGTATCTTGAAAATTTTAATTAGTTAAAACTGATGAAAATTTTAGACGTAAAAAATTAGAATAAAAGGAGGAAATGGAATTGTGTGTGTTTATGTGTTTGATGAATGAGTGTTAATTTAAAACCAAACAATCTACATGAATGAATTTTTTTATTATAGTGTTGACGTCTAAATACTTGACGCGTATCAAATTGTGGATGAAATCTGTCGTAAAGAAGTCTATTTTTTTCTGATCTATATGGATACGATAAATAAAAAATTCAACAAGATAGATGTATGATCTGGCTCACGGTTTTATCACCAGAATCTGTTACAGATTTTTGATCAAAATTACATTGACTTTCTTTTCGTGTATCTATTTCTATGTATGTGAAGGCTAGAATTTTAATTTGTGATCTTTACCCCAGTATGCAAATCACCTTGCAGTTTCAGACCCCTGAATCAGCAGGAAATAGTGCTATTTCGAAATGCATACTCCATTCACAACACTATAGGTCAAAGCTAAACATAAAAAATGTTAGATTGGAGCAGAACATGAAAAAATTCCAAATGAGATTCCTCCTGCTAGTTTATTAAGGAAACACACACACACGTGTGTAACATTATTTTGTTTGCAGCAGAAGGCAGGTTTGAAGACATAGACGAGACGTTGTATTTTTAATTCTCTTTAATATCCATCTCGGGAAAGCGATTTTTTACAAGCGGACTCAGCGCAGCACAAAAGCAGAAGTAAGAAAAAAGCGCGAAACAAATGATCATTAGTCTTATATAACATAGGATTTCTGGCCACGTGCCAATGGAATACATGTTTTGACCTCTGATAAGGGCAAATAAAGTATCACTTTCATTTGATACGTAATACTGATGGCGCATTAGTTTTTCAAAAGACTGAATTAAACCGAAAGTGGAATTGGATCACGAAATAAGAGAATATTTTTAGGATGAAGTTACTATGGTCTTCAAAATAAAAATAAAATCTTGGAAATTAATTAAATTGAAATTAGAATTAAAATATCGTTACACACACACACACATATATAAATATGTTTTCTTTCTTGTTATTTAGTTCAAAAATCATTATTTTTATATTTTCAGTAAAGACGAAGTTTTAAGCTACACAATTAATAATAAATAGTTAACATGAATATCATAATATTCCTTTGAAGATAGCATAAACTAATCCGGAATCATTTAATGCTTTTATTACGATATATTTCTGGTAATCTTCTTCTAAAGTGAGTTGTTACTTGTGCTTCGTACAAAACATTTGGAGAATTTTCTTATCTTATAAAAACCCGAAGAAAGTGCGAGTGTTGTAATAAATTCGAAGCTCTATCTCAAGAAGAGGAAGTAATCCGGAAGATTTAAGACTTGCGGAAGATCGCTGAGTTCAAAGATCTTAAATTTCGAAACTCAGCCACTGTGTTACGGAAAACCTTCTTGTTAAAGCCCATTGACCTGAACAGAAATCCATTTATCTTTCATTTTGAAACATTTGATAGCAATATTTTTATTTTAAAATATTAATTAATTTTTTGTGCCTATTTATTGAAAATTTTTCAAAATTATAGTATTCTGTGGACTTTACACTCAATTATATGATTATATATTTTTTATTAACTTATGTGGAGAAACCAAAAACATATTTTCGAATCAAAAATTAAAATAATTAATTTACTAAATTTTCTAAACATAGTTAAAACATAAGTCATATGTTTTGGCATTTGGGTATTGTGTGTTATTATGTTAAAAAAATAATGCAAGTGAATATATATCTATAGAATATCATATATTTACGTTTAAATGTAAAATTTATTCTATAGATACAAAGTAATTAAAAACAATTGCATCGATTAGAAATGTTTATAACTTCCTAGAAAACAATGATAGGAAGAGAAAAAATTCACCATAATATAGGTGGAATCTTGATGTACCGAGGAATAACTGGCCTATCTCAAAGAATGTAAGATTATAGAAAGTCAGAAAATAGGATATTTTAAGAATATTTAAATAGGATATTTAATAGGATAGAAAGATATTTTTATTTGTGTGTGTAGTAAGTGCTATATGTATTTTTTTGTGGCCACAAGGACAGAACTCCAACGGCAGTTTATTTCGTCTGAAACTGAGAAGCATACTCCCAGTTACTGATAAGCGTTTGGTGTATTGCCTCCTTTCCAAGCATTTATGTGCAGCTGGAAAGGAATTAAAGACACTCTTAAAGGTTTGTAATTCTGTTTCTCTGTGTAATTAGTCTCAAAGTAAGAATGAGAGATTTACTTATACTTTTAATGCATGCTGAACGAAAGTCAAGTTAATGATCTCAACCTTGGCGACAAAAATGGAGGTTCTGGAAACTGCAAGAATTATAGCGATGCAATTATTAACAGTCGAGATTCGATGATTCTTCTAGAAAATTCCATATCTTGTTGAGAGACTTTAAAAGGACGAAATGCTTATAAGAAAATTGAATTATCTCTTTGGAATATTTGTCACAGATTCTCTATTTGTTGAAGCCGAACACTATTGTTCTTTTCTTTTCTTTTATTCAATTAAAAAAAATGTTTTTTGAGTGTATGTTATTGATTCTTGCAAATTGTTATTGCTGTATTTGTGCAGGGTTCGATTGTATTTTGATATCTTTATTAGGTGTGTTCGAAACAAGCTATAATAATTTGTAATCTGATTTTCTGCTTTGAATGACCCTGTAGAAGATTAAAAATCGGAGGAGCAAGATACGATGAGATAACATCATCCGGTCATCCAAAACTGAAAACAATCAGTATCGTAATGAAGAAAACCTTTGCTATTTATTAATAGTGTAAAATCTTGACATTACAACCCTGATCAACCGAATTAAAGGAGAGAAAAGACATTTCGGAAAAGGATTTTTAGATAAACTATGAATAACTATTACTATTTTGTATCTACTATAGTAAGTAATTTGAAAAGTGTTGCATATAAAGCAAATTCAAAACTCTTTGTAGCCATACTCATTGTTATTAAAATGAAAATTACATTTTTAGAATGATGATAAGAATATCAATATTTATTGAAAATAATTGATAGCATATGAATTATTCTTTTGAAAAACGAACTATTCATATATTCATTTTAGTTATTTTGTAATTTTAAGAGACTAATTGCGCAGTACAGTGAGTTTTTAAACTTACAATGCCAGAAGCATTTCGAATAATCTAGATTTCAGTTAACCCAAGTTTGACTAATCAGGATTTCACAACCAATTCAACCAGTTATGTTGTTTCTTATGGCATTTGCCACGAACAAGCCCGCTGTTTCGAAGACAGCCGATTTAAGCCTAAGTGGGAGCGCCTCTTGTTTTTATCGTAGAGCCAACTTGGGCCAAGAGTACGACTTGACTACTCACGCATCACTCCTTCGCTTGCACAACCCCTTTTTACAGGAGGGCACATTCACCCATCTCACAAATAGAACAGGAAGAACAACCATGCCCAAATCGGGACTCGAACCCGGGGCGTCCAGATCACGGGGAAGATGCGCTACCCCTATGCCACGACGCCGGCCATCCAGTTCTAACTATAGCATATTGCTTAATTTCTTCGTGTCTTAAGAATTTGATCAAAAATTTTACAAAAATGCAGTCACCTGCATCTTTTGCAGAAAAAAAAAAAAAAAAAAAAAAAAAAAACCGAGTAGTCCATATAATGCAAAGTTTCCATAAATTTTAATAACAAAACAAAATCCTCGTTTAGTTAAAAAAAAAGGATATTTATGTAACGAAACTATTATAGTTATTATTATTAGAAGCATAATGAAGGAACAGTGGTAACAATTATGAGATATACCAGAGACAAACAAGATATAAAAAGATGAAAGAAAAGGTCATTGATTATTACCTTCTACCATAGGCGATTTCTAGGCGAAAATGAATATGTAAATATGCATCCACTCAAAGGATATGTCGAGCATAGGCGAAAAATATATAAGCATATCTTTTTATAATCATTGAATATCAAATTCGATACTGCTGTATCTAACGAATTGTTACAATTCGAAAAAATTCATACACATTAATAGAAAATTCGAATACAGTATTGCAGCAGCATTTCCTCATAGTAGTGATTGAGCAATTTCATAGTACTATCGATAGCCATTCCTGCTTGAAGTGGTAAGATATTTACAGATATGACCTTACTTAGCTTGCATATTTCTATCTAGTAATGCAATTTAATTGTTGTATTTAAGTATATTCAATTAAACAGGATGCATTATTTATCCACCAGGAACTGAAAATTATGCTCAAGATGCTTCGAACTGCATTTTAGGTTCTTTGGGTGGAATTTAATTTGTTTGAAATAAACGTATCATCTAATCCGAAGAAGAACCTGTGCCAAAGGCGCTTTTTTTTAAACAAAGGTAGTTTCTACACGTTGAGGATGGCTGGAAGATGTTTGACAGCACAATAATTTCTGGGAATATGATCAGTGTCATTAAAGTGACAACTTAAATGAATGAGTGAATTAATTAAAGAAATCAGCATCATTAATGAGCAATAATAACAATTTTCCAAATATTGTTACAACTAATTCTCTCCCCCCCCCCCCTCCAATTTCTTTAAATAAATTTAAAGACTAGCGAAAAATATTTTGTCAAGTTTTTAATAAAAAAATTTTTTTTATATACTTTGAACCAATGAAATGATTTTCCGGAAACTTCCTAGTAAAAGTCTTTTTTCCTCTCCCTCCCTGATTCATCATAAAAATTGTAGATCTTTTGCAAGACCGCGAATTTCACGTTTTTTATTTTCGTTATGCCGTACACGAGTCTTTTATGCTTCATAGTGTACTGATGAATTTGCCGATTTGAGGGATGTCTCACGGAATTCTTGAACTCAAAGGTTCTTAACCTCCGAACTGAACAAGTGATATGGGTATTAACATGGCATTGAGATTACTTATTAAGTCCTGATGAAGACCGAATATATATTTTGGACATGATTTTTTTTTCTATCTTTTGAATTATAATTTGAAAAAGAAATGCAATTTTAACAATAAGATAACATATCAAATTTTTTTATTATCTAAACAATTGCATTCTTGAGCTATTGTATTTACATGTATGTGAAACTACAGACCAACTGAGTTTCAATTTTTAGATGCATATAATTGAAAATATGATAAGGATCTACATTTTAAATCAAAAACTGCTTCCCAAACTTTAGCTCTCCAAGCCGTCGCACTTTTTAACTACCCCTTTTAAATGCTTACGATATTACATATCAATAAACGAATCCATTTCTTTTGAAATTTTAATCTTAAATGTGGCACTGATTTGAATCTTAGTTGTAAAATTTAATTAAAAAAATGACTTAATAAAATATTTCATGTTATCTAGACTGATAATACAAAATGTTTTGTTGTTATCATATTCCCCTATACTCAAACAGCCAGACAGACAGATTCATTGCTAAACAATTTTGTTCAAAATTTGACAGATATTTAGAAATTTGGTGTAAAGGATACTGTGGCGAATTGTTATGAGCGAGGATAGAACCTAGGACCTTCTGGTTCGCAGCCGAGTAACATGACCACACTACAAAAGCAATTGCTCCTGCAGCGTCGCTATTAACTGGCTTATAAGCTTTCACCACACTGCTATAAAATGTCATTCATCGTTGTTGTTGAAATATAGTGTACATCGACAGACATAATTACAAAAATATGTTATTCTGACTCAAGGAAATCTTAAAAAGCTGTGATTCATCAAAATCCCAACGTCAATTTTTTGACGATTACGAAACTTTCTTTTTGTGTATTTCGCATATGAGAATGTAAAAAATTGATCAACGTCAATAATCCCTTCACAATACAATAATATATCTTAATCACAATACAATAATATCTTAAAGAAGCTCTATGAACCGAAAATTAACATTTCTGAAAAAAAAAAGCTTGGATTAATGAAGACTTTAATCCCTCTTCATATTCTTGCAGATTGTGAGAAGATATATACGTTTAAGATCTTGTCGTGACCCACCAAAATTAACTATCAGGAATTCCAAAATTGTGAGTAGCAACCTAGTTTGAAATTACTGTTTCAAGGTATGTTTGTGCTACATTATGATAGGCATAATATTTTGCCATGTAGAACATATTCGTCCTTATTATTAGTAAAAATTCTGAATGAAAACTGATGTAAAAAATATCTCATGCATCTTCACCCGAAAGCGCATAATAAACTCCATATATAAAAAAAAATTCATATATTTCTCTATTTTTGCGAAGAATATTTTGTAGTATAATGAAGAAAATGTACTTATGAAACTAAAATTGATTAAATATGCAGATTTATGTATATTTTATCTAGATTTATTGCATTGAATCTCTTCCTTTCTTAATTGGAAATGCACTTAATTTATTTAGAACAATGTTAAAAATAAGCTTGACGTATGCCTGCATATTATTGGGATTTTCTTGCATTTGATCCAAGGGCTATTTTATTAGTGTTTTTTTTAATAGCATCTTTTAGTACTACTATAGTCTTGGTTAAAAATATAACAATTGCGGGCTATTTTTACCTTCGTAAGCTAAATGCATTTTAATCTGCTGTAACTGGCATTATTAGTTGAGTTACGTGATAAGATTCATATGACTATCGTGATGAAATCCCCCATAAAGAAATAGTTAAGCGACTCCAGATGACTTATTCATGATTCACATTAGAGAATCGCTTACTTTCTGGGGCTAAACAAGGCTGAGGCTTTCTTAGGCATGCCAAATATTGAATTTAAATGCACAAAATAGGAATTCCGTGTAATAACGATAAAGGAATTTGACCTCAAAGAATTCCTTTTCGTTTAGAAAAAGAGAAAAAGCCGGTTAATGGTATAATTTGAGAAAACCTGAAAGCTTTACGAAACCGTTACGTTAAGCTTAGATTTTTTTTTCTGGTTTCATTTGTAAGATGTTCTTATATGGATTTGTATGATTATATTACTCTGCCGTGCAGTTTTGTTTAAATAATTATTTTTACACAAAACTTGATACATTTTCTATAAAAATAATATTCGTTCATGGAATAACATATAATTATTATGAAGTCAAAAGAGACAATATAGAAAGAAAAACAAAAGAATAAGATTTAGCGTGTTAATGTTATTTCAAAATGTCAACTCTATAACAGAAAAAAATCAATATATATATATAGAAAAGAAGAGAAAGATAGTATCCTATATTGTATATTGTGGAGACATTGATACACGTGATTTTTTTCTGTTACGATGTGATTAGGGATTGCAATACCGGACCAAAATTTCAATACCGGTATTCGGTATTTTTTAACTCCTAATACCGGGATACCGGTTTTAATACCGGTATTAGAAATTTTAGAAAAAGAAAGAAAACACAGGTGTTTCTTTGTTTTATTTGCCAGTTTTGTTAGAGATTGTAAATATCACAAAAAATAATTTGTAACTTATAAAATATAACAGTATATAATCACAAAAAAGTAAAGGAACATCTTATTTATTTAAATCACAAAAAAGGTGATCTTAAAAAACATAATGCATCAATTGTACTGTCATTAAGCCTGAAAAGTAATTTTATGTAAAAATTACCAGCTGTCGAAAGCGCTCTTTCGACGTTAGCTAGTGGTACTGTTAGCAATGCGCGATATATTTTTTTCAAGTATTTACCTCTAAATCCCTCATCTTCAAATAAATCGATTTCTCGTCGGATGGTCTTGGATATAGCTGATTTCTGTATTGTATTTTGGTTCGTTGAATTTTTTTTTATTTTTATTTATCGCTAATTCTAATTTTTGTTCAAAGGACAATTCCTTTTCACTATCGAAAGTAGTGACATCATAATCTTCGATAATTGAACCGAATTCTGAATGTTAATAGGTTTGTGGATAAAAAGTGTTAAGTTCACTCTAAACTTAATCAGATTTGAATTGGTTATTTTCTTTTCTTCTTTTTCATTTTCATTTTTTAAAATCATTATAATTATTTAAATACCATAAGACATTTTCTATTTCGGTATGCCTTTCTTCTGTGAAATTTTTCAATGTAATATATAATTCTTTAGATAGTGATGTGTGCTGTTCTTTCAGTGACTGCAGCATGAAATTTATTGTTGCATTAGCTGTTAATAAATTAGAATCTCTCCGACATAATGCTTCAATTGTCAGTTTTATTAAAAGTAGAGCTCATATAGTTCTGGATATTAAGTCGAATACACTATCTGAAAAATTAAGTTACAGGTTTAAGTCGATAATTGCTTTTTGGATTGGATTTCTCAGTTTCAAAAATCGTTCCATCATTAGGAGTAAACTGTTCCAACGTGTTTTAGAATCTAATATTAACATATATTCTGTTTTATTTTCAGTTAGTATATATTTTAGTAATATATCTTTTTATATAGGGAACGTTTAAATATCTTAAAAATTTTTCGAACTTTATAAATTATAGGAAGTAATTCTTGATAGGTTAATATTTCACCCTCATTAGCAATATCTTCTTCAACAATTACATTGTCACTATCTTCATTGTCAATATCACTCTCACTCTTACTCTCTTCAAAGTTGGAATCCGAAGTTTCTATAGCCACAGTATTTGGATTCTTCTGTTCTTTATTGTTTTGATATAATACATCTATTACTCCTAATTGAATTCCATGTGCATAGCACAACTGCTGATTTGCACCAATCAACTTTCCAACTTTTTTTATAATTGTTGCTCCATCAGTCGTTATGGATACAATATCTTCTTTCAGGGATAATCCATATTTCGCTAATTTAGATTTAAGCAATTAATTAAGCCATTAATTAGCTAATTAATTTCGACCGTTAGGGAGACATAAAAACAAAAACGCATGCTATATTGCTATGTTCGGAATACCTGAACATATAGTGGAGACAATTTTAAAAATTTCTCGTAAATACCGAAAAACCGGTATTTAAACTTGTGAATACCGGTATTACAAAATTGTACAAATGGCTCAATATACCGGTATTCGGTATCCCGGTATACCGGTATTGCAATCCCTAGATGTGACGTTTTAAAAAGCAAAAAGAACGCATTAACTCTTTTATTCGATGATTCACTTTTACCAGGATATCAAATCGGCAAGAAATCAACAACTTTTATCAATTTTCTGTGATAATTTAAATTATTAAACTATTTTATAGTTAAACAGAATTTTAATATATACTACTTTTAAGGTAACTGCAATGATCTATGAAATAAAATATAATTAATTAGATTTTGTAATTAAAAATTTATGAATTATATTAATTGCATCTATGCAGAATAATATATTAATTATGGTTGCAGGTTAAATATAAAAATATATTTGTATTTAAATAATTTTTTTTTCTTTTTTATAATTGATTGCTCTTATAAACTTATTTTAAAGAAATTTTTATATTCGCCTTTAGCCATCAGCTAGTTCTCCAGGAATATTGGGTTTATTTAATTCTAGTTAAATCTTTAAACATAACTTCATGACTCCGTTGAATTGACAGACATTTAAACCTTTAACAGTCTTATATAGTTTGCTTCATCGCGTACATGAACTTTTCTAATGGAGACTACTCCCACGACTTCACAGCGCTATTTATTAAAAACGTATATGTGTGATTCACATATCTTCTAAATTTCGAGATGTTCTAATTTCATTTATTTATTCGTTTTGTGAATTACAAGATATTGAACTTAACAGAACCTCTTCCTCAGGTAATAAGGAAAATCACGTGATTAAATATTTGGTGAAACAATCAAAATAGTTTGAATTTCAGGGCAAAAATGTAATCAATTGTTGGAAATAAAGCAAAAAAAATATTTTTAAAACTGCCGAAATTCAAGGAAAATTTGCACGACTATTCAATCGGTATCATTAAAAAAAAATTTGATTTTGGAACAGCGTAAAATTTGTTTTTCAGCAATAATATTCTCAAAAATTGCGGAAAAATGACAAAATTTCGCTTAATTGTTAATTGATTAAAATTTTAATTGGAATTTCAAATAATCTTTCCGAAGTACAATTATTATGAATAGAGACCGAGATAGAGATTTTGACATTTGCTTGCTACACGCGTTGAGTTCGAATTTCTCTCATTCATCTTTCATAAGATTTTTTTTTTGTGCTTTGAAAAAATATCCTTGGGAAGTGAACCAATTTAACAGAGCTAGGATAGGATGTGACTTATGAGCAGCAAATATATGAATTTCTCAATATTACTAAGTATCAAATCTTGTCAAACAAACAACAAGTGTCAAACATTTACTTACAACGCTATATGACCTTTTGCTAATGGTTATGAAATACATAATGTCAAAAAGGACCTTCGAATTCGTAATTTTAGCCTGAAGATACCCTAGTAGCTCCTTTTAATTGATAATCGAATGTTTACGTTTTCTTTTTCGGGTCAAAGAGAACGCAAAACCCACATGGAAGTGATAGAAACTCTGTGATATAGCATCATTCACCAACTTTTTTTTTACTCACACTTGCGGCAGTTTGTTTTTCAGATCACTTAAGGCGGTGGTTCGGTCATTGCAATGAGATAGATGTTGAAAGCAGTGGAAAAAAAGTCGTTATATATCGAAAGTGCATTCCGCAAGAGCATACGTTCAAATACTTGTGATTAATTAGGGTGGTGCGTGAACTTGGTAAGTTTAACTCGTTATATAACATTTTTTGCCACTTCTATTGATTGTCCGATTCTTGGGTATATAAACGCTTATCCCTTCCATCGAACCACATTCGTCTTCAGCTTTGATTAGTGTCGTATTCCAACAGAAGCTCTTACCATGATCGCTAAGGTAGGTTTTGATATGTTGCTTGCACATTTTCAGTCGTCTGATTATTACATTCAGCAGTTGAAACCTAAATTTCATTTCTGCTAAAAAACTTTTTCACAATTATTCCTTCTAAAGCAATCGAATCCTATCGGTTTACTATCTTGGAACGAACTTTAATATTTCGTGTTCTTCATTATTCTGTGCTGAGAATAGAATTCTTAGTCCTTAATAAATAATAATCAATGAACTGCTAATACTATTAATATATAAATACCAAACCTAATATTTTGTAAAGGCACTTGGTCTTTGGAAATGTTATAGCTCAAAAGTAAAGTATAGCTTTAAAGATAAATTTTTTGCAGTAAATGATAATTAATAAACGTATTAGATTTCGGAATATAAAAACTCAAAAAGTAGTTTTTTCTTTAAACATTAAACTCGTAAGAGAAGTTGTGTAGTAGGAGTTAAAAATTGTCCTGGTGCGAAACCTTTAGGATCTTTTTTATTAAGTGATAATCAATAAGCTGACAAATTTCTTAACTTGGTGAAAAACAGCTTATAAGTTTCTAGAAAATAGTTTTTCTTTCAAAAAAGTACTTCATAGCAAATATTATATCACATATTACATAACATGACTAAATTATATCATGATATTATGACATTACTCTGAAATGACAATTTCTACCGTTGGTTGTAAAAGATCACCAATAAATTATTAATAACTTAAACTTACAAATTCATACAATTCCTAGGTTTTATTTCAAATTCAAAGAACGTCTGAAGATAATTATCTTAATTAATTAATGAATCATTGTTAATTTAAAGTAGGTGATTGAGTTAAAGAGTCGATTTTTTTGTAAAATTATGAAAATTTATAAATTTAATATTTTTAATATTTGAACAGGTTTCTTTATAAAACCATAAGAATTTCGTTTCCATTTTTTTTGCGAAGTTACATTGATTTTTATATTTGCATTTACATTCGTTTTAATGATATTTTACATATTTAGATGTGATTTTTTCAAATTCTAATTTTTGATAGAATTTTCTAACAAAAAAAAAACATTATAAATTAAAATATAATGCATATTTTTGTTCGACTTTAGCATAATAATTCCTTATTATGATTTTCAGTTCTTGAAGTAAAGAATAAGCAATCTATTCATTTAGAAATATTTTATAGTTGTTTTAGTGCTACAAAATGTAAAAAAAAAAAAATTGAAAATTTTATATTAATTTTTAAGTCGGATCCCAATATTTAAAGAAAGGATAGAAAAATTGTGAAGTTTTCAGTTGAGGGCACTATATAATATATTTCTTAAGCTATTTGTAAAATTTTAAGCAAATCATTTGATAAGCCTTTAAACTAGAAGATTTTTGTTTTATACTTATGTCTTTATAGACAAAAAATGCTTTTTTTCATTTTTAAAAACTTTTGTCCCTTAACTGGTAAGTTTCAGTTTCCTACATGTATTTTTAATCTTTTTTCATTCAAATATCCATAAATAGAACTATTTTGAAACGTTTTTCAAAAAATTCATCCCGAACATGGTCATATACCTTAATTTGATTTTAATATTTCGAGATATTTATGCAGCGCTTTATCTGAAATTCGATTTTGAATTCTATAAATAAATTCTAATTATATTATTTCTTTCTATAGGTTCTCCTTGTTGCAGCTCTCGCTGCTGTTTCCCTCGCACTTCCCTACGGAGCCCATGTTGCTGAGGAAGAAAAACACGAAGTGAGTGTGCATCAGATTTTATATGCTGTACTCTTCTTTTTTTTTTTTATCATGAAATGTTTTTAAGCTAGCATGTTTTCTATGAATTGGGTCATGCAAAAATCGATCAGATTGCTTTACAAGATTGGTCTAGTGGAATTATCAATGTTGGCACGAGGTTAATTTTAGAGTAATAGATATCCTCTAAGAATTAAGAAAAGATTGCGCAAAATTTTAATTTTAAATTAATAAGAAACTAATAAAAAAATTAAAGATTTTTCTCATTTTAGGGTACATTAGTGTACAAAAGTCATTTTTACGGCCCTTTAAAATTTAAAAAATTAGTCTCTTGGTGGTAATTTTATTTTGCATAATTGCTTATTAATTAAATTTAAATACAAATTGTAAAACATTTTTACTGTTGCCATGCAGCTCATACTAATTTCATAGTTTAATCAAATATCTTATTCCCTTGCTTTTGGCTCTTAGGTATCGATTAGCATTCATATGCATTACAATTGAGTAGACTACAAACGATAAAAAAAAATTTCTAAAAAAAAAAGAAAAAAAAAATGCAGGGAAAAAAATGAACTTAAAAAAAATTCTTTAAAAATTCATAAAATATTTGGTTTTGATACATATTAGATGAATATTAATAAATTAGGTTTATTATATTTAAACCTAATCTGTCCATAATATTGACACAAATGGCTGTTTCAAAAATCTTGCAAATTTAAAACACACTATAGTCGTAGTAAATAAATCAAAATTTCATTTGAAATACACATAATTGAAGTGTCGTTTTTCATTGTTTTAGCCATTAACAATTTTTTCTGAAAGAAATAATCAGTTGCAGGAAGGACATAACTAATGTTTTTATATTTATTTTTGAAAATTTCTAAACTAAATCTGAGAAAATTATTTTTAGTTTCATGCTGTTTATTAAATTCAAAATTTTTCGAAAACTTATGAGTAAATATATCAACCACAACCAAAATTTTACTTTTATTTCTTCTAGAGGGATAAAAAAAAAATCTCTAAAGAAAAAATAGGAAAATTATGCGGATATTTTCATTTAATTAGGTTATATGAGTAATATTATTTATTAAGATGAAAATTAATTATTCAATTTTAATCTATGATTTCAGGGTGTTTTAAAATTAACTCAGTTGTCATTATCTAATCGGATAACAAATTAAGATACAATGAATTATCGAAAAACGCAGATCAGGCTATTAAAAAGGACAAGGATTAGACACACATAGCCACCTATATTTTCTGTTCATACGCTAATTTAATCTTTGAATAGAAATGTCGCACATGCATCTTGCGCAGTTATGATATAACAATATTGATATCGAAGCTACTTTAACCACCAGTGATTTAACCCGAAAAAGATGAAGTATGTATGAAATATGCTATCTTAAATATATTTGCAATGACTATACTCAACTTAATTATTTAGACTTTGCGAATGTTACTTCGACACCTGATATAAGTCCGATATCATAATTAAATTACCGTCACATAGAGCTGTTCTTATACATAATGTATTTTCTGTATATTATAATATATTAGCATTCTAATTTTTCCTACAGCCCATTCCCTACGAATTTGGCTACGAAACCAATGACGACAAAGGCACCACCACCTTCAGAAAGGAAAAAAGCGATGGAAAGAAAGTAGAAGGAACTTTCGGATACAAAGTAAGCACATTATTTCTTTCAGTAATGGGGAAAGATAAGATGTTCTTTATTTAATTTCTATTTCAACAAAATTTATTCTACTTGAACAAACTAATTTGTACTTTATCAAAGCTGATTCTACTTGAACGAACAGACTAATTTCTGTTTTAACAAAACTGATTCTACTTGAACAAGGTGATTAATTTTTATTTTAATAACATTGATTCTACTTGAACAAACAGACTAATTTCTGTTTTAACAAAACTGATTCTACTTGAACAACCTGACTAGTTTCTACTCTAACAAAACTGACTCTACTTGAAAAACTGACTAATTCCTACTTTAACAAAATTAATTATCAACTAGATTTTTTTTTCTTTAATAGTATCTCTTATATTTCACATGATTACTTCCTTTTTTGATCTCATAATTTTTTACCTTACAACAGGATGACAAAGGTATCGAACGAGTTGTAGAATACATCGCCGACGAGCACGGTTACAGAGCCCAGATTAAGACCAACGAGCCCGGAACCGAGAGCCAGAACCCCGCCGATGTCATCCTCGATGCCAAACCAATTGTTGTAGAAGAGCCCAAGGCTGCCGCAGCACCCCAACCCCAATATGAAGCCCCCCGTCACTCCACCACTCATGAACACAAATATGAAGCCCACAGATATGAAATCCCTGCACCAAGATACGAAGCCCCCAAATACGAAATCCCTGCACCAAGATACGAAGCCCCCAAATATGAAATCCCTGCACCAAGATACGAAGCTCCCAAATATGAAATCCCTGAACCAAAATACGAAGCTCGACGATACGAAGCTCCTAAATATGAAGTTCCTGAACCAAAATACGAAGCTCCAAAGTACGAAGCTCCAAAATACGAGGTTCCAAAATACGAAGCTCCAAAGTACGAAGCTCCAAAGTACGAAGCTCCAAAATACGAGGTTCCAAAATACGAAGCTCCAAAGTACGAAGCTCCAAAATACGAGGTTCCAAAATACGAAGCTCCAAGATATGAAGCTCCTCATCATCCCAGATACTATTAAATTCCAATCACTAGGATTTAATCGACTTGTTTTAGTAAGTTTTCTTACTGCGTTTCTTTTAAATTTTAAATACTGTTTAGATTAAGGATTGGTAATAAATCAAAATAGCTTTTAAAAATGGTTATTTTCTAACATGCTGGCAGAAAAGAAGGGGACTTCTTTCCTCCCTTTTTTTAATTAAATGGAAGACTTGTGTTAATTAAAGACTAGTTGCAGGATCAAATTTCCTTTTCTCCAGCCTTTTCTTACGGAGTATTATCATAAGACAGGAAAAAAAAATTATCTACAGGAAGATTAGAAGTCAGACAAATTAGCCCTATGAAGATGAATGAAATTCAAATCTTCAAACTATATTGTATCTATATTTTTCTGTAAAAATTATTTTACCGAATGATAAGTATGGTCACGTATTGTTTTAAATTTTTCATTTATAGAAAATTATCACTTTTTTCAAAATTCTGAAGTTTTGCTTTATTCTTCTGGTCCATGTTAAATTGTTATGTTTTTCTAAATCGTGCATTTATTGAAGGTTTATTTTAGATGAGACGGTAAAAAGGAAAATATGAACCTCTCTACATTACTTCCCAAATTTTTCTTTTGCACTTTTTTGTGTAAAATAAATGAAATAAGAAAATATTCTTTCGGAGTTTTTTTTTTTAAGTGAAAGAAAATAGAAGATATATTCATAAGAAGTTCCTGGAAACTTGAGAAAAAATAGAATATATACCTATAAGAAGTTCTTCTTTGTCAATTTTTTTTCAAGAAGGACCAATTATTTTGTAATTAAGTAATTATTAATTGAAGAATACTATCTAGGAAACATGATGAAAATTGCCTTACTTTTCAACAAAACGATTTAACACTAGATTTTTGCCGAAATACATTTAGATGATTTACATTGTTTTGAAACATTTTAATTTCTTTATTCGGAGGATTTCAGCTGGTAGTATTTGGGAGATTAAAGAGGCCCTTTTTTTACTTCAATGGTTAAATTGTCAATATTAAATCAATTTATTTATAAATCAATATACTGAAATTAACTTCCGAGAAACGCCTGTAACGGCATTTTTAAATCGTTAAATTTATAATTGTATTGCAATTCCAAAAATTATACATTATGGCTGTTCTAAATTTCATTTGGAGACGAATAATTTCTTAGAAATAATTTTTAAAATAATCTGTTAATATGATTAAAAAAAATCTAGTAAAGTGAATAAAAGTTCTAGAAATATTTTTGTATTCACCTAAAATGAAGTGATTGTATTTATATACAAAATGAGATTATGAATGCGGGATGTCATCTCATTTAATTTTAGAAGATTCTAAATATTCAACATTTGAGATAATATTCTGATGTATTTTTAATGATGTTTTTTTTCCCTTAGATAATGTATTATCAATGTCGAATCAGTTTAATTATTAACAAGGTAACTGAACAAACGCTTATTATATAATTATATTCTTTTTCAAAAGATGTATCCTATAACATGTTATTTATTTCATCTCGACATTTGTAGTTTGATAGAAATATTTGCTAATATATGATCACTTTTCCTTGGACTCACTGAATCAGAGACATCAGAAATGTTAGCTATGTTAATGTTTAGCTTTTGAAAGCAGAAATTGATATTTTTGATGATCTATTAATGACAGTTTATTTGTTTTCCAGGTACCTGAATTTGTATATGCTTGACCTTGGATATTCAACCCTTTACTTCAGCTGAAAGGGTTGAAATTTTTGTTAAATCACGTGCAGGCCTGCATCGTTCTTCTGTTTCCCATATGGTGTCCAGCGTTTTGTCCTTGTGAAGATTCTTCTACTGCCATGTTGACGCTTTATTTATTTTTATGTTTTATGTGCCCGCTCATCGTCCTTGTTACACTTGTGCTGAAATAAATCTATTTTCTAAGGAAATTTGGGTTTCATTTTTTTTCAATTAGTGAAAAAGACACACTTTAGTAATTAAAGAGATATAGCAAAACAATTAATTCAAAGCACTTTTTTATGAACTAAATTTGTAATATTCTTCTGCAAATAAACTAAAATGGATCTAGTTCATCTAGATAATAATCCTAAAAGTTGTTTAGAAAGCATCTGCCGAATTTGTAATAATAATATGAAAATATATAAGAATAATGTTGCCTTTTCTACTAGAAAAAAAGTATTTAAAATTTATTCGTTGCATTAACTTTTGAGGAATAAATAATTCCCATGCTTATCATGAGATTGAAACTGCCTCACTAGGTTGAATTGAACTGCTTCACTAGATTTCAAAAACTTTGTTTTAAAAATCATTTGCCCATCTGGCAATTTGCTGAAATAAATATCTTTTCTATGTAAATCTGCTTTTATCAGTTAATTTTTGAATTTGGGAAAAAAGCGAGAGTGGTTACCTTAAAACTTTCTCGCATACTCTCTAATAAAGGTGTTCTCCCACAGAAAGTCTTGCATGGCATTAGCTTACAATAGTTACGAAATATAAATCTTTGGCGAGAATTTAGTATATCTATTGGATCTATCGTGGGATTCTTGGCGAGTGTTTTGGCAACTGATGCCTGGCATGCAGTTAAAAGTATCTGAAAGTCGAATTTGTGATTCAGATACGTTTTTCCCAATCGATTGAAACAAAATTTGATACAAAGCTACACTTGTAGTCACAAAATGCAATGCTGAATTTAATAAACTTAACACATTGCGTTTTTGAGTTAATCATATCTATATGTTTCTGAAAATATAGAAAACAGACAGTCAATTCCTCATTGGATATGGATTAAAATTTGATAGGTGGCTATCTACACTGTAGATTTTAAATTCTGTGTTCCGAATTTTATCCATGTAGCTCTCTTTATTTTGTAGTTATCACGCGAAATTAAATTCTAACAGCCGGACAGACAGACTTCCGCTGAGGGTATCTTGCTCAAAAAATTTGGCAGAAATCTACAAATTTGTTATAAAGATCTTATACCAAATTTCATAAAGCGTTTTTGAGTTGTCTTAGTCACAGACAGACAGACATTTTCTAAAAATGTGTTTTTCAAACTCAGGGAGTTTAAAAACGTGAGATCCGGCAAAATCTCGCGTTCAAATTTTTTGGCGATTATATTACTTTCTCTACACTACATATACGACAAAGTACAAAGGAAGCCGTAACAATTAACAGATATAAATCGAATCATTTCAATGTTTGTTCCTTCAAAGGGATTTTGAAATATTCTTCTGGAAATAAACTATAATCGATCTAAAATCATGAGAAATTAAAATGAAAAATATACGATTTAAATTGTATCCATTAATTTAGATCAACATTGACATAATTGGAAACAAATTGCGAAATGTAATAATAATAATTATTATTATTATTACTTAAATCTAAAACAAAGAAATTTTAACTCTTATTTCGAGATATTGTCTCGTTTTAATAGTATTTTATACTTGATTCGTGGACATTACATTTGTCTGGTTTGATTGCGCCAGTCTTTATTATTGTTCCATTATGCAATTTCCAGAAATAATGCCATTCTAAAATCATTATTATGCTAAAAAAGCTTCAAATTGTTCAGCCTAATTAAGTTGCAGAGTGGCGGAATTTTATTCATTCGATTGTGAAGGTACAATTTCTTTTAGTTGGTTTAAATTATATTCAGCCTCAATAAATTCTGATCCAATCGATGAATATCATTTTGTCTTCGAAGGATTAAATTTTAGATTTGGATGCTACATCAATAGAAATATACAAAATAATAAGGAAAGTTCTTCAAAAATGTTTCAACCAGTCAAGCTGATCTAATGAGCGTGATTGAAAAAGCAAAGAAAGAAATGAAAAAGAATTGAGACATTAGAAGAATGCAAAACTGCAACGAGTTGAGAATTCTACAGATATGATGTTGTTGTGTTGCTCGCTGTTACGAAGATAGCGATTTTAAGCCGCTGGGGGAGCGTCTCTTGTTTTTATAGTAGCGCCATCTAGGGCTAAGAGAACGACTTAGAGATACACACGTCACAACCCTTTTTACTGGGTGGAATTCATTAGAGCATTCCATTCACTCATCCACAACGTAATTTAGACCTGAATAAGAGAACGATCACCCCTGATCCAATACCCCCAGTGGTATTACTCTCGGCATGAAGGACTTTGTGACCACGACAGACTTATACGCGCGTCAGTCACCAAGCACGCGGGGTTCGAACTGGCAACCTAAGGGACGCGAATTCAACGCTCTACCAACCAGGTTATCCCGGCCATCTTCAGCCGATATTAACAAAGTATAAATAAAATGTTTTAGATCTATCAAATGCGTAAAAAGGCGCTTGCTGATTGCACTAATTTTTTTAAATTTCCAAATTAAAGTAATATGCGATGCATACTCGACAAATTAAACCATCTTGACTAAAATATTTTTCTACGATAATATGTTCTGAAAGTACAGCAAATAAAGCTAACAGTTTAGAATAATTTTTGATTAATTAAAAATATAATTGAAATATTAAAAAGCCCTTTTTTTTAAATACGCAATACTCAAAAGGTAACTATAAATGGAACAAAATTTATAAGGAAATTAGTGACGTTAGGTTCAATTGTTCTATGCATTCCAAGTAAAGTTTTTCTTCTTTTTTTAAAAAAAATTGACGCTTAGTTTACGTAAAATATGCCGTTTCAAAAATACCGTCTTGTTAAAAAATAAGTTTCGTTTTCAAAATGGGATTAAACATTTAATTCTCATGTTGTTATATAAAAGTTAAAACTTCTTATCGCATCTGAAGTATTGTTATTTTTTTTAAAACTTGGCGTCTTCTTAAGTTTTTGTTCTTATCTTCACCATTTTTGTCAATCAAATTTGAAAAGTTATCTCTAGAAACAATTAATACATTGAAACATTGGGCATAAGTGATTACCTGATTGTTAATTCGTGAAGGTACTCCTCTCTAGGTTAAGAACCAGTATCGGAAGATTCCGTTTTATTTCCTTAGAGAAAGAATTAATTGCTGTGTTGATAGAAAAGTCAGAGGGACACGTTTCTGGGTGACAGAACATACATTTTTGATAGATGTCATAGACAACGTCATAGATAATTTGATAGATGTCATAATAAATAGCAAGTGATTTAAATAAGAGAGGAACTGCTTTCAAGGATAAGAAATCTGTTTAAATTATATTTTGTATGCTGCTTTTTAACTTAATTTGCTTCATAATTGAAAAATTAATGGAATTTTATAATTAATTTTTCGCTCACTTTCTTTATGGACTAGAGTCAAGATTTTACACAATTGTGTATTCTCAATGATAATAACATATTTTGATGTTTTCAGAATTTAAGTACAAATTAACCGATTCATTTAGTTAAAATTTGATTCTGTACACCTGACGCTACTTGAGAACAAAATTAAGAATTTTTTTTTAAATATTTCATAATATTCACAATAATGAGCTATAAATTAAAGACTGTGAAGTTGTTGTTGTTTCTTATGGCACTTGCCATGTACAAGCCCGCTGTTACGAAGACACCGATTTTAAGCCGGACGGGGAGCGTCTCTTGTTACAGCGATTTTAAGCCGGATGGGGAGTAGTAGCCGGATGGGGATTTATAGTAGCGTAATCTAGCGCCATAGAACGACTTAACTACACACACGTCACAACCCTTTTTTGCGGGCTTCAGTCACGCATTTCATTCACTCATCCACAGATCGTAATTTAGACCTGAATCAGAGAACGATCACCCCTGATCCAGTAACCACAATGGTATCACTCTCGACATGGAGGACGTTGTGACCACGACAGATTTATACGCACGTCAGCCACCAAGCACGAGGGGAGTCTTCGGCCAGCGGGGTACGAACCCACAACTTAAGGGACGTGAATCTAACGCTCTACCAACTAGGCCATCCAGGCCTACAAACTGCGGAGAAACGAAAAAAAAAAAATCATTTTCCAAAAAAAAATTAACAAATAAAAATCTATCTTTAAAAATACATTTTTATTAGTATACTAAAATCTTTTTTTTTTTTTATTATTATTATTTGTAATTTTTTTTTAGACTGTGAAGTAAAAAATATTACAAATAATAAAAAAAAAAATAGATTTTAGTATACTAATAAAAGTGTATTTTTAAAGATGGATTTTTTTTTAATTTGTTAAATTTGTTCTAAAAATGTTTTTTTTTCCCTTTTTTTTTCATTTCTGATTTAACCTCTTCTTTTCTGTTTATTTAATACTGTCGTGGCCAACTTCAGCTCTATGGGCGCATATCATTCGGAAAGATCTGGATGTACAAAATATTGGCAGTAAAAGCACTGCAGCGGTTTGATGTATAAAGTCTGATAGTAAGATATTTGTATTCAATTTCAATTGTTGCTCTGTTTTAATGATTTGTAAAAGTCAAATGTGAGTGTTAAAGGCTTCGTATTCAGGAAGTTGGCAGTTCCTTCATATAATAAGTAATAAAGGATTTAATTCCTTAATCTTGAGATTCTTTATTAATCACTTCCAATGATCCATTTTTATTAATTTTCCGGCGGGTATGGTTTCTTTGAAGAAATCTGGGAGCTTCATGTGGATTAACAGATATTGAAATAATCGAGAATGTTAAAGTGGTTTTTGGTGTTGTAGGTGAGATTGCTTATTCTCCAATTACAGTTCGCGGGGTGGTTTAAACTTCACATTTGATCAACGATTCACTTGTACAATAAAAAAGTGAAGAAACACTATAAAAAAGTTTTTTTGTTCGTTAAATATCGATCTTTAATAAGAAATGTAAAATACGGACTTCGATTTGAAATTTTAGCGTAGTTTTACTTCCACTGAATGGGTGTTTTTTTTCTTTGTTAATTATGTAACATTGTTAGAAATTCAGGCTCGAAGGCGGCACTGGTAAACGATTCTTAAATGAGAGAAATAAGTAACCGGCTTTGAATATTGGCAGACTTGGTGTTTTGCTATTAACTGTGACCTATGTGCCGAAGGCTTTTTTTTTTTTTTTTTTTTTTTTGAGACTGTGGTCACCCATGATGTTTAGCTCAAAGAAGTGGTCTTTTTGTTTAATCCATAAATTGCCATTTAACTGCCGATTAGTAATTGGAAAGTACAATGTACTACTTATTTAAAAAAAAACTGCCAAGCTAACATATTTATTAATAAAAGCCAGGAGCAAAAGCAGCTGCAGCAGCTTCTTATGGAAAGGCTCTTCGCTTGCCGTTAATGAAGGAAGGCGAGACATAAATGGTACAAAACTAAGAGGAGGGCAGTGATCAATGGCGGATTTAGGCATTTTGAGGCTTAAGAAGAGCGCATTGCGAGCCCCCGCCTTTTTTAATCATATCAACATATAATGGGAAATGAAATTAATCTGGAAATTACGTGAGAAAATCAAGAAATTAATAAGATTATTTAAAAATTAACTTTAATTGCTAATTAATTATTTTCTTACCTATAAGTAGCAACGTTTCATTGTTATAATAAATTATAACGAAATAATAACTTCAAACTTATTAGCGTTAAAACTTCAAACAGAATAACATTAAAAGTTATATTTTACAAGATCTATCAAGAAGAAAATAACTTAGCTAAATGAACAATTAATACTCCATTATATTATAAATATGAATTTTTACTTCAATTTACTTAATAAAAACTTCGTTAATCCAATGTAACATTGTAGTTCTAATATTCTATAATTCACAAAAGATCTTTCTTTTATATACTATTTCTGTATTGGACATTAAAGCTAAAAAGATATTTGTTAATATGATATTCGATTTTTAAATTATTTATATTTATACCATATGATGCCGATATGAGAGCATATCTAATATACAGCCTTGAAAAATAAAATATTCTACTCTATAATTATTCTGAATTTGAGCATTTGAATAAAATTACAGAGCAATCAATGATACCCCATATTCCGCATATTCGATTATAGCTGCGAAATTCGCCTCTGTCAATTAGGACAACGTTACTAAATGTTAAATTTAAAATTAATTAATTAAGAATCTTACCTTTTTAAATACTCTTCAACGATTTAAAAGTTCAAGATACGGCTACTCCATCTTATTGAAAAGTTTAACATTTTTGAAGAATAGAATTCTTCCGGTCATAGATGCATATCAAAGAGATTCGCAACCAACAAAAATTGAAACCGCCATTTTTTCATATTTTCCTTATCCATCTGCCAATTTCCACTTTATTTTTCAACAGCATTCTATAACTATATGTTGGCACAATCGGACAGACGATTTCGTTTCCAGCTCTGTCGTGATTTGTCTAATACTTTGTTCGACTTTGACATCTGCTCTTTAAAACAAAACAAAGAAAATGATGCAAGAATAAATAAACAAAAAAAGTGAATTGGACTGCGTGCATCCATACCATATCCTAACCAAACAGATTTTTTTCCTCTGCACTATATTTTTCTGATGAGGGAAGATGTGTAATTTCTGATTTGTATACATCCATCAGTAGTGGCACTTTTCAAAATGCAATTTTGTTATTCCTTTCTATACCGAAAAATATTGAACTGTGAGCATATGTTTTAATCAAGTAAACTATAGATTAAAAAACAAAAGTCTAAGCAGTAGATGATTTTGTTATCGAAAGGATGAATCTTCAGCGTTATAGTAGCTGATTTACAGTGGCATCCAGTCTTATCCAATGAAATTGCAGAGACGTACTCAATTGATTCGGATCATTTACATCTAGAAGAAAAAGAAAAATTAGAAATTCTATATGAATGAAGCCATGTAGATGATATAGTTTTAGCGATCTTTGTTTTTGATTATTTGATTAGATTTTCAATAAATGTTCTGTCACATATTTAAAACTTTCAAACATGATTTTCAAAAAAAAAAAAAAATATTGTATTGATAACTGCAAAACATAAAAGGGTTTCATAACAAGTTACTTCGTTCTCATATATAGCTTTCTTCAGCTTTGAAAGATATTTTATAATAAATTATGCACTTTAAAATTAAACAAGATGATTTTATTTTAATTTTTTATATTAGATTAAACTACTATTTCATTTCATTTAAATTTACGTTCCATTACAGGTTACACGATATGTACTTAATTTTAATTCATGGTCATGGGGGTTTTACAAATTACGATTCTATAAAGAAAAAAGGCCTTTGACCTTTTATAATTAACGCGGAAGAGACCAGTGACGAATTTAGACATTTTGCCAATCCAGTCAATACATGTTATGCGATCCCCCTCTTTATAATTAGTGATTTCAGTATCACATTTTTACCTTACTCATCCTGTAAATAATTTAATTTTTCTATTTTAGTAATTAAATTAAAATATGATGTTTTCATATACTTATAGAATGGATAGAATGATGTTTACAAACATAGTAAAAATTTTGAAAAATCAACAGTAATTATTATTTAACGATTTCCTTGCTCACAATTATATCTTAAGGAAATTATCAGATTATTATAAAATATAAAAGAATAATAAATTTCAAATAAATATAAATACAAATTATTTTATGGGTCTGTTAAGTATAAAATAAAAAAAATCAATGAATAAATAATATTCCAATCTCTACTAAAAATAAAGAAGATTGCGTATGCGTGCATACACATTTTATAGAACAGATTATTAATTTTAGAGATACCGAATGATGCACAGATATACTTCGGAGAGCGGGAAAGTGTACTTCTCGTGTGATCTGGTTGTGATTTTAATTTTAATCTTCATCGATAAAAAGCTAAAGGAAATTTTGACGTATTCTCACCATAACAATCGAAATTTTTATAGCACAAAAATTAATTTTAAAATTACAAAAAAAATTATCTTTCCAATGATACCTGTAAATAATTTTTAATTAACGGTCAACAGAACATAATTTTTTCATTTATTTTTAATTAATTTTTCAAAACATTTTATTTTAATTTTACCTCAATATATTTCATCGTCATCATGATATTCAAATCATTTTTATTTATGATACAAATACTTCATTTTTAAAAATTTTTCCCTTCAATTATTGAAGATAATTGAAGTTGAAGAAGGTACAATTACAAATGAGATCTGCCACTCCGACCTACCAAATGCTTTCAGGGTGATTTGAATGTTCCGTACGCAATGAATCGGTCACTGAGATGGTCGCAAAATAGCTTCCAATATTGTAGGCTCATATGTCCATTCCTTAGTTAAGAGGTAGGATCCTTTATTTGAACAGAGTAAAGAATTGGCCCTAAATTATTTTTGTGTCCTGTAAGGAAGGAAGAACTCATGCATAATTAACTTACATTGCAACTCCTCATCTCCATACCTAAGGTGCTATCCCGCCTTATATGATTGATGATTTAAGTAAGAAGATACAGCTGAATAGGTTTCTGAACAAATTTTTATGTTTTGACAAAAATGTGAAATTTTATTGTATTTACAATTAAAGCTTAACTTCATGAGTAAGCGAAAATGGAAACGTGTTAAAGTACTCCCATTTTAAACATTGCTGCTATTTCCAGTTATATAATAGAATGTTTAAAATGTATTACTGCTTTTAAAGCTTGAAAATTAGTTTTTATTGTAGTATTATTCAGTTTTAATGAATCAGAGAAATTTTCATTGAACCAACTTCTGAAATGTGCAGAATATATGAATAATTATTTTTTTAAATTCTTATGCTTTTAATAAATGCGTTGAGTTTCAATAAAAATCTGTTGCAGTAATTTTATCCCTTTCGCTTCAGTTTGAAAATCAAATTTTAAGTGAGATGACGGAAATTTCATGTATCAGTAGCGTATTGTGGATAAATGGCTCATGGAACAAAATATAATTTTTTATTCCTATCGTTATAAGAAGAATTCCAAAGGTAAACTGTGCTCGGGGTATGATAATATACTATCGCATTATGAAATTTGTTTCAGAAAATAACATAGACACACTATTATTTTCTCTCTATGCTCTCCCTTTAAAGACAGGCATTCAGAGTATCTATAGCTCCTTTGTATTCCCTCCATTACTAAACTACTAGAAGAGTGTAAAATTCAGTTAGAAGGAAGACAAGATAATTAAAGTACCTCGGAATTGTAAAGAAATGCCCCTGAGACCGGATATCAAATGGAACAAAATTCCGGAATATTGGCCACTAACTCCATTGCCTACTTTTTCAACCTACTGCTTCAACTATAATATACTTTTCAAATTTTTTTTTTGTTATTGTTTCATAAAATTGATCAATAGAGAGAAAGAATAGACAGAAAATAATGATCTCTTACACAAAAATAAAATCTGTCGATTAAATAGGTGCTAATTTTTATCAATATTATATAATACCCAACTATATAAATTATAAACAGAGATGATATTGGCTATAGTGAAAAAAGTATAATTTTAGTATATTAGCTATAGGTTTTTTAAAATTCAAAATGAAACATAAAACTGAATCAAGGGTTATAAGGCATTTAGTCACTCAAATACTCTATTTTAATCAAATGCTCTTAACATTTAAAAGTTACGTTTAAATAAAAATTTTCTTGGCAAGATAGTTTGCTGATATAGAAATATTTTCTAGAACCGAATTTTTTTTTAAAGTCCATTTATTGGATTTGATTTTCTCTAGTGCATCTTGTATCTTTGGTTTTCATTTTTAAAAAATAAACAAGAAATAATGATCTCTTCCATAATAATAAAATCATTCTATTAAATGGTCGTTAATTTTTAACAATATTATACTATACCCAATTATATAAACTATAGATATTTCATGTATTGAAAGCAAGCTTTGAAACACACACCAAAAAAATTAAACCAATCAATCATATCAGTATATGGATTTCTTATGGATTAGCATATTGAATTCTCATTATGCCTAAAGAGCAAATGCTGTACACTTTCTCGCACAAACCTTTAACTGCAATGATATCTTGCTATTTAAGAAGTACTAATAAACGAGATGTCAATAATGACCTTCGAATTCATAATCTTTCCCTAAAGGAACCCTAAAAGCTATCATTTATTAAAAAATCATGTTTACCTTTGCTTTTTTGCGTGGTCGTTGAGAAAGTAAACTGCACAAGAAAATAACAGAAACTCTGCGAAATCGCATAATTCACCAACTCAGTTTTTTTAATTCACACTTGAGATAGTTTTTTAGATCACATTAGGCGGTGACTCGGTCAATGCAAAATGTTGCTGCAAGGGGAAAAAAACGCGAATGAATCGAAAAGTACCTTCCATAAGATAGATGTAAGTTCAAATTCTTGTGATCAATTAAAGTGGTACATGAACTTCAATCGTTATATAAGCTTCATTAAGAGTCCGATTCTTGGGTATATAAACGTTCATCATTTCAATCGAAGACATACTTGTCCTCAGATCTGATTTGCGGTATACTCCATCAGAAATTAACCATGATCGCAAAGGTAAGTTTTCCTGATTGTCTATAAACTTTCAGCCGTTTGGTGGAGCCGATCTTTAAGTTATCATAAACTTAAAGGTTTCTAGAATCTTTTTAAGCTTATTCTGTCTTCTGCAATTGAATTTCATAGTTAAAAAACTTTTTTTACGAATTTGAAGAAATTTTGTCCATGTATTTCGTGTCATGGATTCTAAAGAATTTGTTCAGGTGTTAGTTAGCAAGTTACTAATGACTTAAAAGAAAAATTTTAAAAATTAGTTTTTACTTTAAACATTCAAAATTTCAAATATATAAATATTTTATGAGATATATTTTTATATTTTGGTCCTATGAGAGAAAAGTCTAGAGTGCCGTGCTTTATTAACATTAATGCAGATTGCTAAACAGAATTTCATAGATTTTAAATTATTTTTAAAATCTATGAAATCTACGAGGGTTAAAATTCTTTTTCTTTATTACAATTAAGCATGAAGTTCTATGAAATATTAATAAAATATTTATTCAATATAAAATTTTTTAAACTTCATCAGAGATATAAAAAAATAGCGAATGATTATTCGAAAATTTTTTGAATGTAGTTGGATTGAGGCCATAGAATGAAAATATTGAATTTCTTACTTAAGTTATATAAATCCTAATATAAATGTAATATGAAATTAATCGTGCTGAATTACAAAATAAAAGAGATTTTTAAATATATAGAGATATATATTTATATTTTTACATTAAATAGAGAATAAATAGATTTTTGGAATAAATAATTATTCTACAAAACAGGAAAATAATTTAAAGGGTAAGAGTGAAAAAATAAAATTTTCTTGGTATCTTTTTCAAAGGAAAATAAATAGATAATGATTAATGATATATTGACAGAAAAATAACATTTATATATGTGTGTGAACTGCTTACATTTTTAAATGTTTCTAAACTACAGATTGTTAAGTTTTACACCTTGATTTGAAATAGGTCTCAGCGGAGTGCAGTGGCTTTAGAAATATTTCTACATAGCTTTTTTTATACTTATAAATTAATGTTCTACTTATAAATTAATTGAATTTAAAGTTTTCGATGCTTGTAAAAATTAAGAAATTCATTTAACTTCAGAAATATTAAAATATTATTTAAAACTGAATTTTTATCTGAAGAGAAATATTTAATGTTTTCTTATTATTTATTTTCGAATTTGGAATTTGCAAATAAATAAATAAATAAAATGGAGATAAGGAAATATTATTTTCTATAAACACTCATGGCAAGCGGAAAAATGTAAGATTCTTTGTTTCAGAGTATAATTTGGAGAAAAAAAAGAAAAGAAATACTGAAAAAATAGATTTAAAAATTGTTTAAATAAATTATTTAACAAATTCTAATTTTGTATAACGCTTAGATTTCAAGATTTTTCTAATGCCGCAAATTTGAAATTATTTTGAATTATTTGTACTGATTTTAATTGCACTAATGTATAACATATATTTTCTGCAGGTTCTTCTTCTTGCAGCTCTCGCTGCTGTATCTCTCGCACTTCCCTACCAAGCACCCATTGCTAAGGAAGAAAAACACGAAGTGAGCATCATTTCTTTATCCACTTTTATTTAATTTGACTCGCTTTGTAATTTGCAAAAAATATTTCCGTAATAAATTTTTCACTCATTCTTGATATATTAATACTTTCCAATTTTGTTTACTTGTGTATTTTCTATGACAATACCTTTTTGTACTATTTTTAGAAGACCTACGCAATATTTGCAGAAGTTTTAATTATCATATAATTATTAATTAAATTAATTCCTGATATAGAGTAACGGCACTACACTGTAATGAATTTGAAATACTACAGATCACATGATTAAAAGTAAGAATAAATAAAATAAAAAATTCTGTTGTTTAGTATAATAATAAAAGTTTTTTAAAGCATTTTTGACTATTTTTTAATTAAAATGAATTAGTTAAACACTGGTTGAATGATCAAAATTTTTAAACTGAAACCCTTTTATCTTCAAGTCAAATGAAAAGAAAAAGAATTAATTTTAGTAATTTGTTATTATTCAGTTATATAAGAATGACTTGAATAAATTAAATAATTTGCCATTTTAAATATTTGAAGAAATGGCTTTCGTATTATTTACCTTCAAGGCTATCTATAACTTTAATTATTAAGAAAGGTGCCATTTTTTATAACTGAAGACATAGACTCTCAATCTTTATTTCTTCACTACCCTTTCATAAGGCTTTTTTTAATTTTTAGTTTCATTTAATAACAAATATCCCCCCCCCCCAAAAAAAAAAGAAACAGATTCTTCCATTCAAATAAGTTTTTATTAATAATGTTAAGAGCTTAGGTAAAAGTCAAATTATTCATTTGAATATTTGTAAAATTTATTTCTTGCTTCTGCATTTTATTCTATTTTTATTATAATATTAGTCTCAATAAATAAAAATAACATTAAAATAATTTCATATTAACTTATAATTCCTAACCTTCAACTAGAAGAATCTTCAATGTTCGTCCTATTCTTTTTGTATGGCTATTATTTGGAGACAGCAGATATCAATAAATCTGATTACTTTATTTTTCAAATCAAAACATATTATAAACATCGCGGAATCAGCAAAACTACTGAAAAAAAGACGAATCTATTTGCATTGACAAGAGATTAGTTTGTGAACACTCACACACAAAAAAGAAAATTTCTTTGAAGAAAAAAAATATTTTTATATAGATACTGATTCATTTATCATTTCGCCAATGGCTGTTTGAATTAGCGGCATAGTAAATCTGTAAACAAAATTAAATAATCTGAAATTTCATTTCAAATTTTTTTTTCTTTAGCCCATCGATTTTCATCAATTTAGCCATAAACATTTTTTTTCTGAATAAATTAATCAGTTGTGATACTAATGGAACATAATGATGATTATATATTATTTTCTCTGAATTTTAAATTAATATTTTAAAATCAAATACCAGAAAAAATTTTTAAATTTTATTTATCGCAAAAAAAATGAAATATTGTTTATTTATCGCAAAAAATAAGAAATATTCTCTAAAATAATTTTTAAGTATAATTAATATTATTCCAAATAGAAATATTGCTTTTATTTTGCACAGATTTATCATACTTTTATTTTCAAAATATTAGCAGCATTACTTTTAAAGATTTTCTATAATGATCTCCTTTTGATTTCACAACGGAAATGATGCAGTTCCCCCAATATTATCACATGATTTTTATCTTATTGTATTTTTTATTTGTATTTATAAAGTTAACTGGATTATAAAGGATATGAAGGATAAGGATATAAAGGATATATTTTCTCTAGTTTATTAGTTATTTATGTGTGCTGATTTCAAGAACATTAACTTTTTCCGATATCATCATAAATGTGTCTTCACACAGATGATTTTGATATCTTTTTCTTTGTAGTAGCATACATTATCTTTTCTAATTTCCCTTGCAGCCCATCCCCTACGAATTCGGCTACGAGACTAACGATGACAAAGGCACCACCACCTTCAGAAAGGAAAAGAGCGATGGCAAAAAGGTGGAAGGAAGCTACGGATACAAGGTAAGCACCCCGTTCCATTCGGGAGTATGTAGCGAATTGAATTGAGCGAGGATAGAACCTGCGACCTTGTGGTTCGCAGCCGAGTAACATGACCACAATACAAAAACAACTGCTCGTGGAGCGAAGCTGTTAACTGGCTTATAAGCTTTCACTACAAATTTTAAAGGATATGACATTACTCGCTGGATTACTCTCTTCAGGCGTTTTATGTTTGAAGAAAATGTGACTAGCGTTCTTTTGAATGTCATATAATCGTGTCTGAAACTGAAAAGTATTCCTGTTTTATTAGTGAACATAATGCATATACCTTTAAAATTTAGTTGTTACTTCATCAAAATTTATTCATTATTTCCTCATTGGCAATTTCGGATTAATAAATGTGAAGTGGCAATTTTGGGAGAAGAACTCATTACAGCAAAATAATTGATAAAAGATTTAAAGCATAATAATTACAATAAAAATATGGATTGTAATCGTTATGTCATTGATTCTTCCGTTAATATACAACTAACCACCCAAATGCAGAATTTTCAATTGTTATTTTTATTCGAGGCTTGCAAAGAATACCACTTTAAAATGAATCAAATTGATATTTAAAAGCAACTGAACACTTTACATACATATCAGCGTAATTGTAATGCAATGTTGTGTAGAAAGGGATAAAACTATAATCTGTTCATATTACTGTATATAAAAAAAAACAAGAACTGATTTCCAAAACACGTAAATCATAGAAGACTTTCCGAAAAGTTAAGAAAAGTGAATTTCAATCCGGATTCTTTTTTATTACTAGGATGATTCATTCTTCTTTTAAAATCTCAATTATTAACTTCATTTCCCAATCTCGTAACTTTTTTTCTTTCTTTTCCTATTCACAGAATGACAAAGGTATCGAACGAGTTGTAGAATACGTCGCCGACGAGCACGGTTACAAAGCCCAGATCAAAACCAACGAGCCTGGAACTGACAGCCAGAACCCCGCCGACGTCATCTTCGATGCTAAACCCATTGTTATTGAAGAGCCCAAAGCTGCCGCAGCACCCAAACCCCAATACGAAGCTGTCCAATCCTCCTCTACCCACGAACACAAATACGAAGCCCGCAGATATGAAATCCCTGCACCAAGATACGAAGCCCCTAAATATGAAATCCCAGAACCAAAATATGAAGCTCGACGATACGAAGCCCCTAAATATGAAGTTCCTGAGCCAAAATACCAAGCCCCTAAATATGAAATTCCCGAGCCAAAATACGAAGTTCCACGATACGGAGCCCGCCACCAATCAAGACATTATTAGATTCCTATTTCTGTGGTTTTTCTGACGTATTTAAGTAAGTTTTTTTCTATATTTTTGCAAAAATTAGCTAATTTTATGGATAGTTAATATTTCCTTATAAATGAATATTTTGGGAGAAAAAGAAATTTCTTATCCAAGGATTTTTTTTTTAATACAGTCGAAGATAACACTTGTATTACTTAATGAACACTTTAGTGTTATCTTTCGATTTTTCTTTTCTTTAATAATCCATATACCCATTTTTCTCCTATGGCCACAAAACATAGGGAAGAAAATCTTTCTAGAGTGCAATTAAAAAAAAAAAAGGAGAGAAATTCGTTCTTCAGACAGATTGAAATTCAGAACTTTTCTTAATTCACATCTATATCTATCTAAGAAAAAGTCATGTAAAAAAAGACACGCTAGTATTTTTCCATGAAATTTTTAGTTAGTTATTTTAAATATTTTTCACAGAGAACAAATTCTTTCTTTTCATATAGTTCTTAAATCCTTTCGAACTTTGTTGGTTTATGTAGAAACTTGAGTTTACCAAAATCGGAGAATTTATTTATGGTTTCTTTCTTGAAGGTTGGCTAAGAAAAATAAAACTTCTACGACTTTTTTCACTTCATGTCTCAGAATTCATTATTACGCAAGTTGCGCGATGAAATTACATAAATAAATATGTAGCATAGTGTTTAAAATGCTTTCGAATTTATGACTGAAGACATAGGAAATGTGGCTATAACTTTTCCCTTTATTTATTTTTTATTATTTGCTAAAGTTATCATTAATTACTGACCACAAATCATTATCCCAAATATTTTATAAATTCTTTATTGTCTATTTAAAAATTATAATTCAGGAAATAAGATAGAAGTTTCACACCATTTTAAAGTTTAAAAATTAAGCTTTTCAGGCGAGCTTCTTTGATCGTTAAGCTTTTTAAAGTGATATCAATTTTATTCTCATCGTTTTTTAAAAGTTTTATTTAATTTTTTTCAAAGTATTTTTAAATACTATTTTTTATCATTTTAATTACTGGATTCATATTACGCTGATATTAACGATGATATTACGATGATATTAAATGTATATTTTTAAACATGTTCTCGCTATTGTATAATTTTGAATACATTTTAACAATTATTTAAAGATGAAAGAATCAAGCCTAAAACATTATCAAGCTATGTTTTTTCGGTCAAAGATTTGAATCTTCTTAAAAATTTTTTAAAGACTTCGATTGCTCATTTATTATGATCTGATTGTTTACCAAAACGTATCAAATTTGAAATAAAATTCTTCTGACAGGAATAGGTAGCTTATTTTATCGAAACGAATTGCTACTTTTCGTGACAGGAAAAGGTTTTGTCTTTTAATGATAGGTTATCAAATTCAACTTAATTAAAATGGGAACAAAGCAATGAAAACAAATTAAATGATACTGACAGCATTCAAAATACCCAAGAAATAAATTATATTTCGATTTTAACCCTTTCTTGGGTAGTGGGAAGTATGCTTCCCACCAAATTAATCAATCTTTGTATGGAATTATGTAGTTTTACGTAAGTTCTGACAAATTTTTCAATCAGACGGAAACTTAGATGTTTCATTTTCTTATCTCACACAAAATGGCGTATCTTGATTTGTTACTTAATTATTAATTAACCAAATTAATTAATTAATCAAAAGAAATCTATCTAATAAGCTAAATGAGTCACTTTTCTTCAGCCAATCACAATGTAAAAATATTTTTTTCTAGATGTCATGACTAGAAAAAAAAGCCCTTTAAAGGGTTAAAAGAAATTTCCTCTAACTTGTTATTTATTTTATTTTGAAGTCTGTAGCTTGATAAAAAAATAATATTTTGCCAACATGCGATCACCTTTCCGTGGATCAAAGAGATAACAGGAATTAAAAATATCTCCTAATTAAATCTAGAAGCTTCAAAGAATGTTAGACATCGAAGGCAAAACAACATTTATGTTGATCAGTTAATAACATGTGATTTATTTTCCAGGTATCTGAATCTGTATCAGTCTGTCCTTGCATCTTGACCCATGTTCTTCAGTTGATTGAAGAAGCTAGCCGGTTGTTTCCGACTGTCCCCTTCATTATCAATTGAAATATTGGTCAAATCACGTGCAGGCCTGCATCGTTCTTCTGTTTCCCATGTGCTGTCCAGCGTTTTGTCCTTGTGAAGATTCTTCTACTGCCATGTTGACGCTTTATTTATTTTTATGTTTTATGTGCCCGCTCATCGTCCTTGTTACACTTGTGCTGAAATAAATCTATTTTCTACGGAAATCTGTTCTTTTTAGTTTAATTGTTTAAAATTAAGAAAAAAGACACGTTTTAACAATTAAAGGGCTCTCTCTTAAATTATATCAATTCAATGCACGTTTTTTTTATGAGGTGATATTTTATTATATTCTTCTGGAAAATAAACTAAAATGGATCTAGTTCATCTTGATCATTATTCCAAAAACTTGTTAGGAAATGTTTTTATGATATTTGTTCTATCAGCTTGAAGAGTCATCCCTATAAAAGAACAACGATATTTTTCTTATCAGCAACAATGCATTTATAATTCTTAGCCTGCATTAATTTTTGTACAATAATTAATAAAAAATGACCTGTGTCATGATGATGAAATAATTTTCTTCACTAGGTCAAGTGTTTAAAATTCTCTGTTTTAATATAGCTGGTATCTGATCAAAGTTAAATGCTTCATATCTTTCATAATATGCATCCCAGCTCGAAGTGAAATATTTAAAATTAAAACTAATGTTTTCTTAATGGAAGAACTATCACTACCTCAAAATTTTTTCGTCCATCAGCTTATATAAACATTAAAAACTTTCTTTAAAAATGTGCCTACAAATTGAACAATTATTTTAGAAAAAATTAAACTGTCCCTTGCTTGAGTTCAGTAATTAATGAATTTTTCAAATCAAGCCGTTCCTTTTTTCTAACTCACAGATTACAGAAATAACAATTGTTATGGAAAAATTAAAATGAGAGTATCAAAAAATTATATTTAAGATGTACCATTTAAAATTGTTACATTCAATTTAAATTAGTATTAAAAATATTAAAATTTTTCAATAAATCTTTTTACTTTTAATATAAATCTGGAAAAGGGAATTTCTTTGAATCGTTATAATGTACAACATATTGTTTTCAAATTAATGTGATACGACAATGTATTTGAACAATGTTACCATTGATTTTTAAAACGTGCTGCAACTTTTGAGGTTCTCAAATTCGATATTAGTAATGAGCTTTATTAAATATGAGTCAGATCTCTTTTCTTACTAAATCTATGTTCCATATTATGCTTTGTACTTGATTTTCTGTGAAAAGCATATAATGAAAACAGTCATTAAACATAACAACTCGAAAGAAAAAACTGGAGGTTTTTGTAAAAATTTTTAATTAACAATTAAAAACGTGACTTCACTTACAACAGACATTTTCAACATACAACAAACAAACTTTCGAATTCATCCAAATATATTAGGACAAAGTATTCAATTTCTAGAAGCATGCTTTTTTTTCTCAATTAAAAATTTTACTGAAAATATTTTGAAAGCCCTGAGATTTGCCTTCCCAGAGGAGTATATTCCGTACCCTTAGGGGATGCTTGTGCGTAACTTGAAGGAACTTGCCAACTACCCTGTTGGGGTTGGCTTTCTAAAGAATAGTATGGCTGTGAAGGGATGACTTGAGGAGCAAGGGTTTGAACCTGAGTTGTTGAAGATACTGCTCCATTTTGCAGAGCAACAGGTTGCTGGTTTTGAGGTATGTAAAACTGGTCAAGAGGGATGGCAACTACCTGATGATTAGCAGGTATTAATTGTGGCTGAGCTTGTGAAGACACATACTGAGTTGCTGGAGCTTGAGCATTGAGGACCTCAAACTGCTGTCTACCATCTGTGACTGCTGAAAACTGCTGGGAGTAATGGAGTTGTTGAGGTGTAGAAATGTATTCAGAAGATGGTGTAGTGGGAATTTCTCTTGGTTGGTTAAGCTGGACGGAATTCAGTTGGACATTCTTATTCAATCGAAGGATATCACTTTGTCGTTGAGGGAAAAGATGGTGCTGACTTCTAAGTGAAGATGGATGGGACAAAACTTCGGAATATTGGTTGGCAATTTCGGCATTTACTTTTTCAGCAACCAAGTTCTTCTTTTCTTCAGCAGTAACGTCTGGTGAATACCTGATAGCAGCCACATTTTCTCCATTCTTCTTTGCAATTTGTACGTGCTGGTTGGAAGTATCGGCGTAGAATTCGACTCCGGCGGAGTTTGTTCTGTCGATTCCAGGTTCATTTGTTCTTATCTTTGCTCTGTACCCGTCCTTATCGGCTACATATTCTACAATTCTTTCGATTCCATGCATGTCCTTGTAACCATAGCGACCTTCCACTTTTCCAGATCCATCCTTGGATTCTTTTCTGAACAGCAGAGTTCCATTCTGATCACGAGAGTCGTATTCGAAGTTGTATGGAATTGATGGGTTCTGTAAAGGATTGAGATAATTAAACATGTTAATATAATAACGCACAATGTTTGTACGACATTTATGCTGCAAATATTAAAACCGGCAACAAAGCAGGCATTTGGATTTAGAACTAACAATTTGGATTCGGAATTATTGCTATCAAATTCTTAGGTAGTAAGTGATAATTAAATATTATTTCTAATTTTTTGTTCATTTCACCTAAAATTAAAAACTGCTCTTTAATTACTTTTGAAGTTAAATGTTATTTGTAAATATAATAGAATTTGAAAAATTTTATTAAAAGTATACCTTAAACAGAAAGCTATCCAACATGATAAAATAAATTATGGCTTTATTGACAATAACGAAAGAAAAATTCAGGATGAAACATTTAAAGCATCAGTTAATGATTTGAGTTTCATAGAGATGGAATATATTATTGTAAAATTTGCTAAACATTTTTTTAAAAATGCATTAAAAATAGACAATTTTTTGGTATCATTGAGAAGATAATTTATTAAATTTTAAGACGATATAAAAACATTTTGGTGATGTAATATTTTAGGAAGTTATAGTAAAAGATGCAAAAATTTCATTTAAATTTATTTTCGAAAAAAAGAAAATGCTCCGTGTTACATTATTTTTGATTTTTAAAGTATACTTGCGCCAAATTTGATGAGTCTAGGTTTAGCAATTTGCTTTGCAGATTTGTTGTTGCCTACCCCCCTTAGATTGAACTCCAATTCAAACCAAGTAAGAGATCAGGGAAAGAGGGGTGTAATAGCTTCTGAGGGTAAGGACCCCTGAGCACCCGAGGGCAGAAGTCTGACTTATGAAATTGGCTTATTATGAAATTGACTCATATGATATTATGAAATTGGCTCATATGAAATTGACACTCACATTCGCGCTTGCACAACCCCTTTTTACAGTGGGGTTGTTTCACACACCTCACACAGAGAGAACAGGATAGAGAATAACCATGCCCAAACCAGGACTCGAACCCGGGACGCCCAGATCACAGGGAAGACGCACTTCAATAACATGCATATACATCTTTATTATTAGAATAGATTTATCATTTCTGCTTTGTTATCAATTAATTTAAATCTGATTTTAAGAATTAATCGATAAATATAAAGGTCGTGAAATAATTAGTTGTGAAATTTGTTTTGTTCTGCTGAAAAAGCATATGAAGCAAAATTTTATACCGTAGATTCTTGCAAATCCTCTTCATTTAAAACCATTCGAGTTGAATCCTGCAAAACCGCGCAGTTGCAGACGGTTGAGATGATAGCGAACAAAAGTACCTGAAACACACAAAAAAAAAATACAGTTTATTTATGAAAGAAAGATTTAACTTACTATTTTTTTTAAAAAAAGAACTAGCATGGGATGAATTAAAGCTGAAAAAAATTGGCCATGAGGAAGTTTTGTAAACAAAAATTTAAAATAAAAATATACATTTGAATAAAATTTTAGAGAAAACATTTTGATATTTAAAGACAGCATTTTGAAATTAAAATGATTTTTATTTGAACTATAAACGAAAAATAAATACAGCACTTAGAATTTATAAAAGGAGTAAATTACAAAAAAATGGCATCCATTTAAAATTTTTATTTTGTTTAAATTGGAAAAATTGGTTATATTTATTATATTATCTAATAAACACATTTATTAATATTAAAAATATTAAATGTATAATAAATGTATGTGACATAATTTGTAATTCCTATTTTAAAAAACTTTCGGAAGATTTAGAATATTTTTTATCAATTATTATTTTATTTCAGCAATTTAAAATGGAAATGCAAAAAATCTATGTCATTTAATTGTTTTTTCACTTTGCAAACAGTCAAGAACACAAAAGTCGTTTCTAATAGTATATTCTCAGTGAAGAGCTTAAAACAAAATAAATTTCCATTAAACTTAATATTTTTTAACAATTAAATTCTACACTGAGAGACTCAGTAATAAAACTTTTAACAGAACCATTATTTTATTTTTATTTTTGAGAACAATTCAAAGATTCTGCAAACATTTTTACAATGCAATTATTATTGCTGAATCTTTAAGTTAAAATTTTGATAAAGAGATATTATTGACTTAAAAGACATTAAAATTTAAGGAATGTGTAAGATAATGGACAGATCTTGATTTTAGATGTTAGAACTACAAATCGAATAAAAATATCGTGTTTCTTTCCTCTGAAATCAACTTTGCATTGAAGTGACATTTATTAAATATTCTTGAATTCATATAAAAGAAATTTCATAACTGATGGATATTAAATAAAAACAATTTTAAAATAGTAATAAAAAAACTTGTAATTAATTAGATTTTCACTTCCTCAATTAAAAATCTTACTGATGGTCCTTTTTTGTCTTTCGATTTCACCTTAAGCGGCAGAGGCCATACTTACCTTATCAATCATTTTTAAAAAGCCAAGGAAAAACTTTCCAAAAATCTTCTGAACTGATTGATCGGATCGAATCGATTGATCTTTGAAAAGAATGAAGCCTTATTTATACTTAAAAGGAAAACCCGACAGTCAAAAAGAAATAGGGCTTGCCCCCGAATTGAGTAACACAGAGAATTTTACTTCGTGGTATCAAATTGCAGATGAGTTTTCCTATCTCCTCCAAAATTCATGTCCTCAAGCAAGATTTGACAAACTGATGATATCCTTCGAATTGTATCAATTCAATTTTGTGGGGAAGGTAAGCGATTTCTTCTCGCTCGGCGACACCCCCTCCCCCCTTGACCAATCAATGTCAGCTATGAGGTCAATGACGATCGTAGCTCAGAGGAAGATGAAACCATTTTGATGAGAAATCGAATCTTTTACCCGCCCAAAATCGATGGTCGTTCGATTTTTCGTATAAGAAATTTGGAACAGAATTTTGTAATTTGTGGAACATTAATCTCATTTTGTTTTCTGAAACTCCATTGTTAAGCCAGTTCAACCGAATGGTGTGGACACTTGATACTCTTGTGAATATACAATTTCTTTTTTTTCGAAATCTCTCATTTTTTACTTCCTGCTTGATACAGCATTCGTATTTTTTTTTTCTCCCTTCAAAAATGCAAAAAAAAAAAGTTAGTCGGGTATTTTTACCCATTAAGTTTGGTTTAATTTAGTTCAATCTAGTTGTATTAAAGCTCCATTTGGAAGAAACGATTTTTTTTTATTAAAATAGAATTAATAAATAAATGTTTAAAAATAGCCGTGATTTCTTTTCCCTGAATACATAAAATTCTTTTATAATTTTAAAGAAAGTAAAAAGAAGCATTGCTGTAATCTCTCATATTAACAAATTCTCATTTGTCCCTTTTTTCTAAAAGAAAAGTATCGCAATTATCAAAAAGGAGAAAAAATCAATCACGAGATTTTGATAATTTCTTGCTTTTTAGATCTCTCTTTTTGAAAAACAAATTTGGAATTGTGTCTGTCTTTGAACACGATAACAATAAAACTCAATGAGCCGGACATGTAAATTCGATTTACTGTCTTTACTCAAAAATTGAAGATTTTTATCAAATTTTGAAAGAAATCTGATATAATGAAATATATCTCTCTATTCGTTCGTGTACATTTAAATTCGATGACGCAAAACTCACAATCAAGATGATAAATAATTTTCTTAGTGGTGTATCACTTCTCACGATAAATTCTTTTTACATTTATTTCAAGCATTTCAAATGCTTGTTGTTATACCACCGAGATCAATGATGTTGTCTGAGACTTGTAATGCTGTTATTAATTCAATTATTATGTTATAAAACTATTATAAATTTCTCTTTAATTGAGATTGAGTATTGCACTTTATTTGGTGCATCCTTTTTTTAAATTTAATTCACTGATAAGAAATAAGTATTTTGTATTGGTTCCAAAAGGATCCACTTTTACCGAAGAATGTTATAGCAATACCAAAAGAATTCAAAGAACGTTTTAGTTTAATAAAATACCACTGATCATAATTCTTTTAAGGGTTATCAAGATATATTTCTTTTTGGCAAAGATGACAAGTGTTTTTTTTTGTTAGAAATTAGCAGGTACAATTCTAAGCACTACCTGAGATTATGAACTTTGCATTAAACAAAATGAACAATGATCATCTGGCTGAATGAAAATGTAATTGAAAATTGTTTTGAGATTGCAATTTGTCTGGACGTCATCCTGACTGTTGATAAACTATTGACTAAAGAACTGGATAATGAATAATCATCAATGACTATAAACATCGTTATGTTTCTCTTATGTTCTGTCCTATTTAATATTTATATTTTTATTCATTTTTTTTTTTACCTTTCTATTCATTCTTTCTTTTTTATTTATTCTTATTTATTTTTCCTATTTTTTTACTCCAATGGACCTAAGTATAAATGAACCAGCTTTTTCTGTTTGATGGCTTACCCTTTTCTTTGGTACTTTCCTATCGAATGAGTTGCTTCTCGATTATACATCGTGTCTTCTTTGACTTCAACTTGGACAAGATTTGAATCTGTAGCGGCCACTCTTTCAATTTGAGACAACATGTTACGTTATAAAAATGAATTGTTTCTGCACGCCTTGTTTATACGCCCCCCTTAAAGTATTTAAATGACATTTTCTGTCACTTTGTATAATGGAAATTTTAATATTTTAATGGATATTAAAATATTAAAAATAAAATATTAAAATATAATAAATAATGTTAATATTTAAAATGGATTAATTTTAATATTTATAATAATAATTTTAATATTTATAATAAATATTAAATTATTCATTTTAAATTATTAAATTATTATATTATTCTAATTAAATAATATAATAATTAGAATTATTTCATTATTTATAATAAAAACATTAAAATATAATAAATAATTTTCATATTTATAATGGAAATTAAAATATTTAAATGACTTCTGTACGACCCCCCCCCCCTTAAAGTTTTTAAAAGACATTTTCTGTCACTCTGTATTATGGAAATTTTTACGAATTCCTTACCAAATTAAATAATTCCTTTGTTTCTTTTCTTAAATTTGCATTCTTCAGTTGTGCTCCAAATTGATTTAATCAGAATACAATGGGGAGAAGGGATGATAAAAAGTGTTTTTGGTATATTTTTAATTAAGTGAAAATTTATTTTTCAATTCTAAAACACAATAATATTACGATAGACGAAAATTTGATGATTGTTTGATATTTTCAAAAGAAATTTTTTTTTCGCAGATGATTGTTCATTTAAATGATCTTAAAGATTGTCATTTCATTGGAGATATCACGCTGTGTTTCTATGAAAGTATCATACGGAAGTTGCAGAATATTTCTACCAATTTCATGTTTCAAACATTTATTATAAATATTTTAAATTTGCTCCAGAAATTTTTTATATAACATTTTTATATACATATATTTTTTTACAAATTCTATATTTCTGACTCATTTCTAAAATTGCATTACAATTTTTTTTACAGGATAATGAGAAAAAAAAAACCCTTGAAAGCTGAGTGTTTACGTTTAGCATATAATTTCATCTTCAATTTTCTGGTATTATTATTCGTGTAATATAACATTCATAAACGAAATATTATTTTCAAGAATTCTCCCCCCCAAAAAATCAATTATTAAAATGCTCATTGAAAAAACCCAGTTTCGGTTAATCATAACTTAAGCTGTTTTATAATATATTTAGTGGATGTTAAAGAATTCTTTAACATTTTAATTTAAAATATTAAAGAACAACTTGATTATTTTAATTATTTAAATTAATTATGATTAATTATTTAATTATCTAATTCCAATCTATTTTGATAAAAAAAATTCCATCGGCTACGAATATATTTTTTAACAGTTAAAAATTTTTCGCATTCCTGTGTTAGAAACTTTCTACCGGAAGTTCATTCTACTGGAAGTAATTTGCTACCTAAGAAAAGTAGTTCGAGGTGAACCAGTAACGCCTACGCTTATCTCTGTGGAGTCGTAGTATATTTGAATGATTGATAGGATAAACCATAACACATCAATTCAGTCTAAAGGGATTCATTATCGAAGTTTCTGGATCAAACTAGAAGTGGGAGGAGTAATTTAACCAGCTAACTATTTTAGACGAGCATACTCTTCATGGAAAAAATACATTTTGCATTATGACGAGTTCATTCGTCAGGAGTAATAAGTAGTACGAATTTGTAGTTTGAATTACAATTTTACTAAACACTCAAACATATTCGTACATTTCAAGATGTTTAAAATGTTTTGAGGCCAAGTTGAAATCAAAGGAATAAATAAAAGATTATTAATAATTATTATAAAAAAACCCGCATATAATAAGAATTGTTTTTCTTAAATGTATCTCATGTATTGTATTAGTCAGCCAATTTTTTATATCTCTTTTCGTTCATATACAAAAAATGTATGTTAGTTTAAGTAAATAAATAAATGTGATTATTGAAATAAAAATAAAATAAAAATCATTTCATTACAACATAATTTCATATTACATATACTCTGTGTTTGACGAGTACACTCGTCATCGCTAAATATTTTGTGACACAATTTAAATACGCATTTTCCGAAGAGGTCGAAACAGTTAACTGGCTACACGAATGTATAGAAAAATATTTAAGATGATAATTCCCTCAAAAAATGTATTCTAATGAAAAAAGAATTAAAATTATTCATCCACTGTAAAATTTAGTATTTGAAAAAAAAATCAATATTATCTCTAATAACTGTTAATTTTTTATAACAAGAGATGGAATTTGAAAATTCTAAATTTCACAAAAAAGGATTCAGAAATATATCATCTTTAGATATCGACTTAAAAATTATATATTTCTGAATCTGATATGTTAGAACAAAGATACTGTGTAATTCAAATAATCAGATTCAATATTTAGACAAGGCTTGTTTAATGAGCACTATCATGGCTGAAGTCTGATGTTAGGACCACCTATCTAATTAGATGACTTACTCTTTGTTCATTCTTACTTATAGTAGAGAAGGAGTCATCTAATTAGAGTGATAGTTCGGTTTCGTTAAAAAGCAGGTGATGTTTGAATGTGTTAACGGGCAAAACGTGTTGCGTGTGATAGTTTGAACGTGTTAATGGTTCGTTCAAAAAATTATATTCGTTAACAAAATTGCACCTTAATAAATAATCTATTTGCTGAAGATTTTTATGGATTTTTAATTCAGTCGATCAGATAATCCAAAAAATTGATTTAAAAATTATATGATTTCTTAATCTGTCTATTAATTTGATAAATGATAATGCCCTTCTTTTATTAGCTTTTCTATAGTGAGCACTGTTCTTGACACTCTGTTCTTGTTAGGTTTTGTAATATTAGTTTTTTTTCAATAATGTTTATTTTTGTAGAAAAGTATAGATTATTTTTTATGAAATTTTTGTAAATTAAAACTTAAAAATAATTGAATGGGAATGTCAGTTAAATCTGATTTAAAAATTTCATTTGAAATACAAAAATTCTAAGAATCTGTGGTCGCGAATTTTCTTTTCCTTGGAAAATATAAATGCAATGTTTTAGCATATTACATTATAATACACATTTGTGGTACACTTTTTTTTAGATTTATTTATTGCTGCTTCTAACAATAGACGTAAAGTCGACGGCGATTAACTTAGAACGGCCTGTCCAGTAAAATTCTGAGATCTTTATGGGTGAACTATTGCGAAAAATGCAATTCATTGTTTAAAAATGCAACCTTTTGACAGCCAACTGCATTACCCAACACGATGATCTCAAAAGTTTATGAATGGGCTCAAGAAAAGTGCTTTAAGAATGCAGACAACTAGTTTGGAAATTTTTATTTTTTCAAATGTATATATTTTCATTGTTTGTTTGAATTAAAGTTCAACGAAGAATCTGCTGCATTCAGAACACAACCTCACCAAATGAATTTAAACAAAAAAGGTGACGCTTTAAGTTTAAAATAAAAACGAATGCTAAGTTTTTTACTTTGTTCTGAATGAATGAGATTAATATTTATGTCATTGCCAGAAAGGCTATGGCTAGAATTCGCAAACGATATCGACAGAATAAAACAGAAGAGAAAAGACCATGGAGTTTTGAAATGCTTTCTGAGATTATATCAACAATAAACAACGGGATTATAGAACAACACAACTCAATGAAATATCATGTAATAATAATTTGAAAATATTGTTCTAGCACGCTTTATTACATCATAATCTGATAAATATTATGTTGTAAGTGTTGATATCAAACAAGCAATGAAATGAATCCAAATTCAAGTCTTCTAAATAATTTTTTGTAAAATAATAAATATTTTTCAAAAATATTTTTTTGTAAAATTTACATATTACATATTTATATAACAAATATTTAAATTCTACATTTATTTTTTTAAAAAAAAATCAGAAAACGATATATTTAGCAGACGATTTCATACATATTGAAAAGCAATAAATAAGCAGACGATCAATCTAAATTTGAAAAAGAAATTAGAAAAATGCATATTATAGGAAAATATTTTTGCTTCTTAATCAATTGATGTTACTGATAAAAATGAATATTGATATATCACTAATACTAAGTATTATAAAAAAAATTAATTAAATTAGTAATACTAATATAAATTATCTTCGTCTACGGATATAAATGAATTTTTTTAGACACGGATATTCAAATACAACAGAAAGGTTTGTAGTGTTTATAATAATTTTAATATAAAAAGAAAATTTTTAGCCATTTGTTGTCAGATACAAATTTGCATATTTAACTGAAAGTTGATATAATATTAGGGATTAAAATAACGTGATTAATTACTTAGAAAATACACAAAAAATCTATATTATATCAAATAAATAACAGAAAGAGAATGAATAGAAATGGTATTTAATAATTAAATAAATTAAAAAATTTCAACAGTTCTCTTTAACAGACAAATGATTCTTTTAATTTCATTTCCTCTCAATTCAATTCGTAGACACTGAAATCCAAAATATTAATATTAATAAAATTTGGAATAAAAGTTCAGTTGAAATTATTAATTAGAAAGAAAATATATTGCTTTTTAATAACTGTAAGGACTGCTTCAGACCTTATGACTATTTTTTAATTATTATTACTAATTACATTTACTACTAATAATTTTTTAATTATTATTAGTTAACATGAATTTACACATCAGAAATTTTAATTTTTACGCTTTTAGGAGCAAAGAAACGTAAAATTTATTTAAATTTTATTCTAAATGTCAGATTTTATATATAATATTTTCAAAGCTATAAGAATAGAAAGGAGAAAAAAATAGATATCATGCTTATGCAAATACAGTATAAATAGTTATTGAATTTAAAAACGGAATGATTTCTTAACAAGGTATTTATAAATTTCTTAGAAATAAAGCTATATAAGCAAGAAGTTATTATTTACAGCAAAAGAAAAAAAAATGTTTTCTGGAAAGAAAAATCACTAAATTAAAAAAAAAAAATGAAAAATTCTGTTTTTTAAAAGGACGTTAGCATAATGTGTTTTTGAATTTATTGACACTGATGAAATAAAGTGAAAATATAACACCAATAAAATATGTGTAATATTAAATAGGTTATTATAATATGTAAACTATATAGAATGCAATAAATGGTATTTAATCTATAACATACTCATTTTCTGCGGTGTTAGAGCCTTGCATTTTTTAAAACATGCCTATTAAATAGTATTTTATATTGCAATACTACTTAATATTGCTAGGTCATTTAGACAATATTAGGGACGAAATTACATATGCTTTGACAACACCTTTTAATACTAACCGATAGCTCCCGGAGTGAGATCACGGATGAATACAGAATTCTTTAATTATTTTTCTGTGTTTTTTTGTTTGTAGTAGAGATATGAACAGCTCAATATAGGTAATTTAACTTGATACAGTAATTTTTCCTCTTGTATTAGAGGTACACTAGAGATAATAGAGATACACTAGCTTTATATTTTCGAAGCTTACAAGTTAATCGAACGATTTAGTTCAATATTAATTTCACACACATGGGTTCACCTGGATATGGATTTGAGAAAATCTTTACAGCAAGATTCTATAGCATTCTTAATAAAGACTAAAAAGTAGAAAATAATTAAAATTAAAAACGTTCATCTTCATAGCACATTTATAACAATATATTTTTGAGCATTGTTTTTATTATATTTATTCATTTCTTTATTGAATTACATTCGATAAATTAGTTAATCTGCCTCTACTAGCTATCTGGGCTTCCCGTCTCAAGATTTTAGTATGCCCCAGGCTGAAAAACAGAGAATCAGGTCATTTTAGTGGAATTTAATTAATAACCGTTAAAATCAATTGTTTTTTTATGTCAAACATTGATCACGGATTCTAGAAATATTTTCATAAATGCAGATTTTACAGCTGTAATTCTACATTTTTTCCAATATTTTTATTTAATTTTTCTTCAATGCACCGGTTCTTATTGTTTTACGGACAAGATCTCCCAACAAATGATGTGTAAGGTCACATGAAGGCTGAAAATCGAGTATTCAATCCTTTTTCATTCGTCACCCGGGAAAGAAGAAGCTAAAAGCTTTTATTTAGATAATATCAAAAGCTAGCTGACTTTTCCAGGGTCGTACTCATTTAAAATGGCTCTTCTTTCTTCTTAGCATAATTGAAAAAGGAAGCTATTATTCATCGATAAAGACTACGGAAAAAAGCAGTTCTTATACTAGGAAAAGCTTAAAATTAATTAGATCGTATGCTTTTGTACCCATTTTGGTCAGTTTTCGTAATGGTTCAAGAATATTTAATGACGTTAATTAATGGAGCGTGCTTCATCAGAGTCTATGAAGATTGATTTATACAGTATGTTTCAAAATGTAGATAACAACCTTCATTTAGGGTAAATCAGACATTAATAAATAAGGTATTATAGAAAAATGTGGACTCTATGAGGTGTTTTGCAAATTACTAGTTTAGAGTAACGATATATAAATTGAAAATAACAATTACTCATTACGGCGAAACAATTGTGTGCCATACGCTGCTAGTTTTAAAACATAAATACATCAGACATCTTTACATATTTTAAAAACAAACTACATATATATATTGTATATTTCAGGCGAAGCAAGGTTCCCTTTTTTTCTCTTATTTTTTTTCTTTCTTTTTCGTAATATAAAAATATATTTGATATAGAACTTGGTATTGTTGGCAATTCCATTAAAAAACTAATATTTTTAAGAAAACTATTTTTTTTTTATTTTAATACCCTCGCGCTGCATCTCCGTAGGAAATTTCCGTTTATTTGAACTAAAATTAGCTTTGAATAATTTTTAAAAATTCAACATAAAACACATATTCTTACTGTTTAACATGAATTTTTATTATAAAATTTATGTAACTTCTTCTAAAGTTAAGACACCTGAAAAATTTAAATCTGAAAGGAACACTGTTTTGAAATAAAAGAGTGGTTAAAAATGTTACTGCTCTAAATCCTTTAAATTTTCACTTTGTTTATCAACAAATTTTATAATGTTATATAAACAGCATATAAGTATAAAAAAATTAATATTTTGTTCCTTTTTTGTTAATTTCAAAATTATGATCCCTTTAAAAGTAATAAACGTGGCGAGAGGGACACTTCAGGGGGTTCTTTGACTAGGATATATATACATATATATAATGTTTTTGTAACACGAATTTATTAGAAGGCCAATTCACAATGCATAGCAAAAATATAAAAAAAAATTCTTATGTTGCATTGCAGATACATACTTCATAGGAGATATTAACAACAAATGTTCGGAATATAAAAAAAATAAATGTCCAGAAAGTATGCTGTTCTAAGTTATACAGCTTCGTATATTTTTATTCATATTCGTATTGTTGTGCTATTGTTAATTTTTATTCCATTTACTCTGTGTTCTATTTATTATCTGGTGTATCACATTCCTTACCTCAATGGCGAAAAATCACCAGCAACTTTCGCTCTTTGCATTTGTGCCCTCATATGTTACTGTAAAAATGACTTATTTCTGCATGTAGTACCGAAGTGAGCTATTGACATTTTAGAGACACTGTATGTTTTTTGATTTGAATGAATCTCACGAGGACAATACCAAATATGTGATTTAAAACGTTCCGGTTTTGTGATTAGTTCTCGCTTCCTTGGTGGGTATAGTAATAGTATGGAATCAAGCTGCCTCTATCATAGCCGATTATGGTCGTTAGAACTTGCACATAGTTTTCTCCTTAGCGTTATCGTGACGATTATCACTCAAATCAACTTGTATGCGTTACTACAATTGGGATTTAAGTGAGATGACTCATATAAGTTTGTATTAATTGAATATTGAAGGTAATTCAAAATATTTGAGATGAAAATCAGGGGAATAATATGAGATATTAAAAATTAATTCTAAATTTTTAAAAATCAATCCTCATTTAATGCAGCATTTAGCTTTTAAAAATACGCCATGGCTGATTTGCATGATCTTGAGATTTGACTCATAAAATTTTGTGCGTGATTCCACAACACATGTGAGTAAATGAATAAAAAAGTTGTTGAGAGAAAAAGAATAATAATAAGAAAATTATCACTTTAAAGCTTTTATGAATAACTTATCATATTTTTAACTGAATTTAATAACAAAATTCGCTTATTTACAAAGAACAACTTTTTTTTTCAACATCTAGATGACACATATATACAAAAACTATTAAAAATACATAATACAAATGGAGAAATATTAGAACTCTGTAAGAACACAAAAAGAACAACATCTTCAGGCTCAATAGTAGTTATTAATACTTAACAAACATGAAAAAACACAGATATAAAAAGAAAACATATTAGTTTTAAGAAACACCTGCTAGAAATATATCTGAGACGTTTTCCGAAAATTTTAGAACAGGAAACAAATAATCTGTTCTAAATTATTTTTTATACGGAATTCTAAATAATCGATCGCTACCTTAATTCTTTAAAGAGCCATTTTTTTCTAGTCATATTATGTTAAAATATTTTAGGCTTGAAATTAGAATAAGAAAAGGGATTCATTTACCTTATTAGATAAATTTAATTTGATTAATTAATTCATTTGGTTAATTAATAATTAAGTATCAAATCAAGACACATCATTTTGTGTAAAATAAAGAACTAAAGCATCTAAGTTTCTGTCTTTCTAAAACAATTTGTCAGAACTTATGCCAACCTACATAAATTCATACAAAGATTGATAAATTTGGTGGGAAGCATACTTCCCACGGCCCTAGAAAGGCTTAAACTAAGATAGGGTTGGAAATTAAAGATTGGGATATGGTGGGAGCCGCATACAAAAATTTTGGAATCATGAAAATTTCAATTGAACTGTCTTTTTAAAAATATTTTTCGACATTTGCATTCAAAAACAATTTGATTTAATTCAGTTGTATTTAATGTACTTTTTGAAGCAACGCAACAGCTATTTTGTGTCAGACCTCATAACATTACAGTGAACCGAGGTCAAATTATAAGGGCGGACTTGAGCAGAAACCTCCTTATGCCTAAAAAGATCTCTCTTGTTTTAAACTGGGTTTACATAAGGCAGTATTATCAATACAGTAAGATCGTGTACGTGCAGAAAGAAGATTTCGCAAGCGCTGAAATTTTGGGCAAAAGCATTTGATAAAGCAATCTTTTCACATGCGCGATGTTATTAGGTCGCGGTGGCCTGGTGGTAAGGTCTCGGTTTCGGAACCGGAGGGTTTCAGGTTCGAATTATTTTCGAAGCTCAGGTTCGTCGTCCTCGTCATCTGACCGCGGTTCAAAATGACGAGGTCTGTCTCAAAATAGCCCTAGTGTTGCTTCAAACGGGACGTTAATATAACTAAACTAAAGCGCGATGTTATTATATTGACAATATTGGCTAAATGTAAACCTTACTTAGTATTTCGATTCAACAGCTGTAGAATGTTAGCCTCAGTAATGACAATATTTGAGAGAATTAGGTTCCTAAGATAGGTTTCGAAACAGAAACTTTACAATCAATTTATCTATTTTATTGAAAAAATTTACAGTTAAAAAAATAATCCATAATTTAACGATTTCATTAAATTAAAATAAACCTTTGATTTGTCATTCATTTATCATTTATTAACAATTTTATTATTTATCAATTTCATACATATTACAAGAAATTTTCAATCTTCGAATATTTTCTTTGAGTTTTAATTAATTAAAATTTATTTATTTTTATCATAGTAATATTTATTCATCGAAAAATTTTTCCAACTCAAAATGAGTCTATGAATGAAAAAAGTTAAAGTCTTCCATTTATAATAATCCGTTTCCCTAACATTTGAGGTTACCTGAATACAAATATCACATTACAGTGAAGAAAGATATTAAATGCCTTAAAAAAATTTTCATCGAAGGATTTAATGACGAAAATTGGACATCCCGCCCTTTTAAGAGTTGGCGTACACGCTATTTATTGGAGTGTGTTACGAGAAACTGAGAGTATACATTGCATGCTATTACATTCACAGAGAAAGTCCCATTTCTGTGGCAAGCAGAGCTGAAAAGCTGAATTAAAAAACTGAATTATATTCGTTTATAATCGCTTTTAGCTTGAACAGATGATTGATTTTATTACACTACACAACAAAAAATAAAATTACTTTAGGTCCCATTTTTTTATGAATTCTTTTCAACAATAGTATTTTTTCAAAAGTTTGTTTTTTATAAAAAAAAAAAAGTAAAGTTCTTGGATTATTCTTTGACACTCAATAATGGAATTTTTAACATAACACACTGAATACCCGAATAATCGATAAAAATGTGTTAATGATCGATTAAAAATATAATCGATTGACAAAGTGTATTTTTAAATAAAAATGTTCTTGTTTATGTTATTTCTAATCATTAGTCACTCTTATTAAACAAGATTTTTAATGTCCTATATGGATTTCCATTACAGAATAATAATTTTGCTATATTGATCTGAAAATCTGTTTCTGAGGTTATATTTCTCGATGGCTAATGTTCTAACATTTCGTCGTTGCTGTTTGTAGAAACCAGATTCAAAGGGACATCCGAAAATTTTTGCGCGTTTTTCGAAGAATAAAAAAATGCTTAAAGCCTGGTTTTCTTTGTTATATCATATCAAATACAATTAAAACAGAAGTCCCGCCGAAACTTTCTCGCGTACTCCATAGTAAAAGTATTATTCTCGTGCCGGCGTCCTGGCATAGGGGTAGCGCATCTTCCCCATGATCTGGGCGTCCCGAGTTCGAGTCCCGGTTTGGGCATGGTTGTTCTTCTTGTTCTATCTGAGATGTGTGAATGTGCCCTCCTGTAGAAAGAGGTTGTGCAAGCGAATGAAAGATGCGTGAGTAGTCAAGTCGTACTCTTGACCTAAGTTGGCTCTACGATAAAAACAAGAGGCGCTCCCCCTTAAGCTTAAATCGGCTGTCTTCGAACAGCGGGCTTGTCCGTGGCAAGTGCAATAAGAAACAACAACATTATTCTCGTATTCGCAGAAAGTTCGTGAGCCTAGAATAAGACCGTGAAAGCCATGAGTGTTTAAATTGTATTTTGAGCATTTTGTGTTTTGTAGTAAAGAGAAGAAACCATAATATCCATTTTAAATGACCTTTTGCTCTCAAATGAATTCATAATCAGGCACTGAACTACAATTTTAATTGCAAGATCACAGACAAAAAAATATTTCTCTTAGGACGTTGAATCTTTCAGTTATCGCGGTTAATGCATGTATACTCAAACAAATAGACAAACTTCCTATAAATGGAATTGATTTTAAAATTTGATGGAAATTTGCAAATTATGTGCAAAGGTTGCTTATTAAATATTTTCTGTCTAGTTCAAAGCATTTTAGAATAATCGTATTCACTGCCGGACAGACAAACTTATGTATACCGGACTCTGGGAGGTTTGAAATATGGAAATTCTTCAAAAAATGAAGCCCGAATTTTTTTACTTTAATACTTTTTAATAAATACACTTCAGTGCCTTGCATAGGGGTAGCGCATCTTCCCCGTGATCTGGGCGTCCCGGGTTCGAATCCTGGTTCGGGCATGGTTGTTTCTCATTCTGTGTTCTATCTGTGAGGTGTGTGAATGTGCCCCCCTGTAAAAAGAGGTTGTGCAAGCGAATGTGTGAGTTTCATCTTCATATGAGCTAGAAGTCAGACGTCTGCCCTCGGGTGCTCAGGGGTCTTTACCCTCAGAAGCTACTGCACCCCCTTTCCGTGGTAACGAGGGCTCGACATCATCAATACACTTCTGCCTTTTGACAGTAAATTTTCAAAGATAGCCTTTTATTAATAATTTATGAATTTGTTCACTCGCACCAATTTAAGCCTTCTTGTGTTTTTAAAACTAGTTTCACTGCTTACTTTTTTATAAATAACAATGACAAATTAGTAAATGTACCATAAAAATATATTTATAGAAATTTTTGTTGAAATTTCTACTTTATAGAGGGAAATATTCGGCAAAATAAAAAATAAATATCTTAAAATTATTGCCAAAATAAAAGAACGCGCATTTTGGTAGAAACGTAACTTAAATATCAACTAAACATAAAACTCTTAGTAGTCATAATTTTACCTATCAACTGAACATAAATGTAGCTTAAGCAAAATACATAACATCTAGTGTAAATCACATTTCCTTTTGAATTTTTCAATTAAAACTGGCAGAATAATCAATGAATTCGCATCTGGTTTTGTAAAAAAAGAAGTGATTATCAATTATTTGACCTTGCGAATACCTGAGCTGCTTAATTCTAAGAATTGAAATTGTAAAGCTCTTGCAAAACTTAGCCTGATAATTAATATTTCAGAATTTTTTTTGTTTTTGTTTTGAATTTGTTTGGTTATCCCTTCCTTCATATCAAAATTCATGATTAAAATTTTTCAACTTGCTTGATTTTCAAGAAGGACATTATTTGTCTTTGCTTTTAAAAAATATACTATAATCTATGGGAAATTGGGAAATTCACTTATATGTTTTTCAATTTATTATAAATTAATTTTTTAGCACATTTAATTTTTCATGACTTAAGGTATCCATCTACGTTAAAACCCGTTTTTGATTTTTTTTTAAAAAAAAAAGCTCAATTTTTAAAAATTGTTTTATCTGAAAGCCTGTTTTTTTTACATTCTCATAGTCGTTTCTATTTTAAATCAACTATAATTGGAAATGAAAGAAATTTTAATAGAATAATAACTGAAAATGGAGCAGTGAACAATATTATAAATAAACTTTTCCATTATTTTTGCAAGGTTATTTAAAAATTATTATTCTTTCCTATTTCAATTCTTTTACCATGTACCAGATATTATTTTGGAATGTTTTCAGTATTAATTTTTTTGTTTTTGATGGCTTTAATATAAATTTAGATAATTCTGAATCACTATAGCATCTTGATAGCATGATCATAAATTATTGATCATGCAGTAATTTATGACATGAAAAGCCTTTAAAGCGTATCGATAAATGTTAATTGGTAATAGTATCTCCAGATAATTTAACAAACATTTTTAAATTAAAAAATTGAAATATCAAAATCTACTTATACCATTTGCATAGCGGATTCTAATACATACTCAATAGAAAATACTTTTGTCTATCTCATTAAAATTAAAATAAGAAAAAAAATTGAAACACATTTTATTCCATTTTTTTAACTATTTAATTTGTTTTTAATAGTTTTCTTTCCGAAAATTTTCATTTTTCGAAACACGATTACAATAAAACTATTAAAAAATATCAGTCTGAAGTTTCACATATATTCAATTTTTAATACTGCCCAGTGTATAAATGAAAACATAAGATGAATGATGAGCAATTAAAAAGTTATGCACATTTTAAAGTTTGACAAAAAAAAATCAAAATTCAAAAAAAAAAAAAAAACAATAATTTCACTCTAAAATTTTTGTAATTCTCAAAAATTCCGAAGTATTCTTATACTTTTGCTTCAGTCTATCAATGATTTATATGCTAAAGGAACTGATATTTCCTTCATTTATTTTTAAATGAGAGTATTTGAAAAAAAAATCCAATTTAGGGCAAAAATTTCTGTTACCACTTATATTTAAAAATAATTTATTTGTAAGCAATTTTTATATGATATGTTTTCTGTATAAATGTTACTTAAAAATAGAAAAATTTTATACAAATATAATTCAAATAAAATTATTAAATATAAATATAATTCAAATAAAATTATTAAATATAAATATAATTCAAATATAATTATTAAAAAAATTCCTCTGACATAGTCAGATACTTCAAATATTAGTATTTTTATGCACATAAAATTTTTGATAGAAAGTTTTCAGACAATAAAAGTAACCTAAATTACACAAGAGTGCCAAAAGAATTCACAAAACTTATTTGTCAAGAATTTGGAAGAATTCATGAAAATTATTTCCACAAATTTATTTGGTTCGTTTAATATTTTAAAAATTAATTCTTTTAAATTTGGGATGAATCTTTAAATTTAATCATTTTCTTAATTCTCGAAGATTTATATAGATTTATAATCACATAAGTATATATGAAATTTTCTAATTTTCTTTTCCACATTTTAAACATTTCAAGATATACTTGAGAAATTTTGCCTACTTTTAGGTTGGAATTCAATATTTTTAGGCTGCAAAGAAAATTATCACACTTTTAATAAATAATTAGTACTTCAAAATTATTTACTACCCATTTATACTTAAATTCCAGTCAAGTTAATCATTTTTCATTGGAATTGTTTCCAAGGATACATTTCTAAAGCTTTAAGCAAGTGAATTTCAGAATATGAGCTCTGCTAGAATTTTCTGAACATTTAATGTTCTGAATTTTGTTATCTGTTTAATCTGCCTTGGCCTCTTACCCTGAAGACTTGCTGTATGTTTTATGTTCTTTGTTGATTTACGTCCTAGATACCATCATCTGCAAAATTTATTGCACAAAATTGCCAATCATCCGTACCTTATAATTATATCCCTTAGTGAAATTTCTCACCATCTGTAATTAAACGCCGCAAGGTTAACCAGATGAACATCGTTAATTACTCCCTGTGGGGGTACTTAAGAAAAGTGAAATCAAAGCGGCATAAATCGAGGAAGACATGCAATTTTTTGGCCCTTAGGCCCGAGATTTTAGGGTTACCACGCCTTCTTCCGCACTTTTTTGACCTTCAGCAGCACAATAATGACCTGGAGATCTTGGGTAATCCTTCGACAAACCAGACCCCAGGTGGACGATAAAAAAGAAAGGGAAAACCGTTAAATTTTCCAGTCGACCAGACACCTGTGGTAAGAAAATACCGCGATGTCATCATCTTGACCTATTAAACCCGGACAAAAATGCTCTAGCAAAGACAAAAAAAAAGAAATTATTACTGCCGAATTCGCCCTCAGGTGGTGACGACAAGATTTCGAAACACACCGAACCAAAAAGCTCAGAGAGTTCGTATCAATAAAAAAATCCCACGCCCTTACCACCTAAACCAGCCAGTTTCCTTTTCAAAAAAACCAAAAGAAGAGCCGACTGCTAATGACAATAAAAGAATCAAAAGAGAGAAGAAGAGAATAGAGAATAAAAATAAAATAAAAAATAAAAGTTAAAAATGAAAAACGCAACAAAACAAATGATCGTCTGGTAAGCAGACGACGGAAAGTGGGGTAGCCTCCACACACTAGTTTTCAAGAACAGGGTTCCATCTGACCTACTGTTTAGCCGGATGGACAGGCTTCTGCCCCCAACTTTTTGTTTTCCCCTTGCTTCAGAAATCCATATATAAAGAACACTCACTTTCATTCCAGACATTCGCAGAGCACCAAACAATCTTGGAAGCTTGTGGTCCACTCTCCTCTCGAGAATTCATCATGTACTTTAAGGTAAGGAAGATGTTCTCTTGTTTTCCCCATTTTTTCTCCGGAAGAGTTTTCGATTCTTTTCCCGAAGAGTCAATTAGGGCTTCATCGTCTAGAGACATGATGAATTGTGTTAGAACAATGAATTGAAAAATGAATCTAACTGCTTCAGCAATCAATAGTGAAATTTTAATTAAATAAGTAAATTTAGAGTCTTCTGGTAGCAGTTGTAATTGTACTTTCTAATATAATATTTGCTCGCCATTGTTTTTTGTCTTTATAGTAGATATTTTAAGCTAAAAAAGATTGTCGAAATCTTGTTACTGACCATTTATATTTTTAAGTAATTCTGTCAAAATTTTAATTCAAAATATTGATTCAGTGTGTTTTAAATACCTTGCAAATGAGAAGTTTATTTATTTGAGTCAAATATTTTTTTAAATAAAGCTTGTATTTTCTGTCTTGTACAAGTGACAAAAAACGAGGAGTATATCCCTTTTTACAGAGAGTATTTGAGGACTTTCAAAACCTAAGAAATAAGCTCATTTGCATGAATAATATAGTAAATCACAAACTACGAGTCGAATAAAATGAATAAGTGACTCAAAAGTCTTTGAAAATATTACAGACTTCTAAAATACTCCAAAAATTTCATCAGTAGTTTTTTAAAGTCAAATAAGAAATTATAGTATGTTTTTTAAATAGTTAAAGCTTCATTTTTTCTAATGAAGCGAATAACTGATTTTCCATTTTCATTAATCTATCGTATTTTTAAGCTACTTGTGCATTTTTTTATATTTCACATTTTTCTTTGCATATATGTTGAGCTTGAACACTTTTAATGATTATTTTCCATTACATTTTAATGTGGATAATTTATCTCTTCATCAATGATTTTTTTATAAAATCACATTTAAAATGTTAGCTGAAATTGAACTGAAATTATAAAGGAAGCATGAAAACTCTTTGCCAGCTTTCTTCAGGAAAATTAAAAATTAATTAAAATTTAAGTGTAGAGAATCATTCAGTTTTTACGCCACAGTTTTTATCCGGAAAATAATCGTTCAAAAACAACTAATGCAAAAAGAATTTGAGCATATTTATAAAATGTTACTTTCCTATTTTTAAATTTCGTGCTTTCAAAACTTAATTTTAACCTTAGTAATTTATCATACAGAAATATTTATAAAATAGTGGAGATATCCTTAATTTCTTATTCAAACCTTATGTGCACTTTAAAGTTCAAGCAAAACTTTCTATCGAATAAAAATGCAGTTTTAATTTCAAGAAAGTTTAGATAGACTTTTTTCTTTGTCATAAAAAGTATCTAATCAATCCAGTTTAAGTCAAATATCTTGAATATTTCCAAAGACGTAAGGAACTTAAATTTTAAATTGATATTTCGTTTTAAATTTTATATTTTGAGTGAAAGTACATTAAAAAACAAATATGAAATAACTGTCAACAAATATGAAATAACTTTCAAACAAATATGAATAACTATCATCAATTCAAATGAAATATTTCAAAAATAAATTCATTCAAAAAATTTCACATTTAAAATTTGAGAAGTAAAAATATGTTTATAAATAATATTCTACAATATAATGATGTGCTAAATCAGCTACATTGTAAATTATTTTTAAGATAAAACTCAAAAAAATGCTATTTATGTATTTTCTTAAAAATATAAAGCACTCGGTTCAATGAAATGATTTATTGAAGCTCACGTTGTTTTTCTTTTTCATGGGACAAAACAAATGACATTCAACTTTCAACTCTGTTATTATTATGTTGATAAGATTTAAATCAGGAAACATCACCGGCGTTTTCCATGTTCCTCACACAAAACAAACAGGTTTCTCACGTGCTTTGAATTTTCATTCTTCGCTTTTCAATTTCGTCAGTGACATTTCTAACTTACGCTCAGCGATATATCGCAGGATTAATGAGTTTTCCGTATTTTGATCTAAAAAGAATTTGAAATATTTTGATTTATCACCTGTTTAAGGAAAATTTTGTTTTATCCTAGTTTGTGCTATAAATATTCGTTTTTGCATTTGTTGAATCGATATCTCTTAAATTTGTGACTTATTTTTAGTAATACTAAATTTAAACACGTTCGATAAAATCATAAGTCAAATGTATTTGTTTTCTAGAGAACAAAATGTGGTTTATGAAAACTGTAATAACTGCTTATCAAAAAAATTTTGCATACAAGTAAATAGATACAAGCATATGGATGAATTTCATTTTCAATCTCAGCTTTAAAAAAACTATATTTAATATTTATTTTAAAGAAAAAATTCAAAATTTCTTTCAAATTTCAAATTTGTGTTTGTGTATTAAGTATAACTTTAACTTTTTATTCTATTGCTTAAATGTTTACTTATTTCTGTTACTTTAATATGTGCTTAAAAATTTTAAACTTGAACGTGAGCTGAGTAGTTAAGTTTCTCTATTGTCTTTAAGTGAAATAATAAACTTAAAGATAATTGGGATTTAAGAGTAACTGAATTTAATTTCATCTGCATTGACGAATTCTGTTATGAACTGAAAATCCAAAATTCAGAGCAGATATTCCAAATAATTTCATTCAGAAAAAAGATGGAATAACACTACAAATAATTCCAAAATTAACTATATAACTGAATTCTAATTTTAAGACAATTTTTAAAAAATTAGCTCACTTATAACCTTCCTGCAATTTTATAGCATACAAAAAATAAACAATATTTTTTTTTCTGAAAAATGAATTCAATCTTATTTCGCTTCATTTATTTATTGAACACATTTAAATCGATTCATTTTTTCCTATGTCATTTTCAACTTAATTATTTCAAATTAAGCTACGATTATTGACATAAAAACAAAATCATGGAGAATAAAACCGTCATAATTTGCTATTAATATCTTCAACATAAGAAATATTAATACATGAAATGGTTAATATATTATGTAAAACCTTTCATTCAAGCAAAGAGTGCTAGAACTAAAAAAAAAAAAAAAAAGAAAAGAAAAGAAGCTCATTGTTTTCTTCGTTATAGGCAATCCGGCATTCGAGAGATTTATTATAGTATGGTAAATTAACTGAAAATTTCATTTCCTTTTCAGTAATTAGTTAAATCAACCTTTAAGAAGTTGCCACCTGTCAGCACTTCCCACTTTAAATTGATAAATCGCTTTGCAGTGAATTAAATTAAGAATGGGCGTTCTTGAATGTCAATATCACTTTGCAATTCATTATGCAAAATGGAAAAAAATACTGTATAACTTAGCTATATAAAAGCACATTTTTTTTCTAGTTTTTAATAGGAAAAATTGAAATAAAAAATTATCTATCTTGCTTTTTGGCTAATGATCCACTGTTTAAACTCCCGTGATTTAATGCAGCATATATTTAAAAAAGTGGTGAATTCGGAAATTTACTATGTTTGTTTTTTATCTAAAGCATAAAAGATTGTTCAATGCATAAACTCTGTGGATCTTCAAATATGATTAAATGGAACTTTTTAAAGATAATTCATCAATACTTTTGCATCGCATATTATAAAAAATTATAATATCTTCTTATATTATTCTTTAAATTATCCAAAATATATATTTATAAATTGCTCATTCTTACAGATTGTACTAAAAGTCATTTGATATGTTTTATATATATTTTTTATTCTCGAAATTCTTATAGAATATTTTTGTACTATCATTATAAAAGCACTATTTACTCTGCAACACAATTCCCCTTTCTTCTCCACAGAAATATACCTTTCTAAGATTTGTTTTCAGCAAAATATATTTACTGCATTATTAAAAGTTAAAGCAATTCGTATTATTCAATAGCAAGATAAAATAGAGAAAAATTATATAAAAAATAACTTTATAGGGTTACATTTGGAAAAAACAGTAATTCAAAATTATCGTTTGCCAAAACAAAGAGACCATTGAATGAACAAACAAAACTTAAATTTTAAAATTATTTTTAAAAAATCTCATTAATAAGATTTTTCTAAAATCAATATATTTTTACCTTCTTTGTTTCAATAAAATCATAAGAAATTTCTCATGAAAACGCATTTAACTTTCAATAAATACTGACAAAAATCTAGATTTAAAAAATTCAGATGATTCTACATCACTTAGTGTGTCGTGCTGCCATCTTTGGAGCTATTGCATTATCTGGCTCTTATAATGCTTTTTAAAAAGAGTAATTAAATGATTTTGCTTAAAAATTGTTTTAATATATTAATAATATTCATATATTAGATTTTAAATTATTCAGATATAATAATAGATATAAATAATGTGTAAATCAGATAAAAAAATATTCAGGTATAAAAAATTTAAAGCATTAAAAATATTCGAATAATATATTTCTTGATTGAAAATGTTTAATTCGAACGCAAATACTATATTTTAGTCAAAGAATTTTATATGTATAAAAAATACTGCTAAAGCAAAAATAATTACACATAATATTTTTAATATATTTTCAGAATTTCAAAACCAAAGGAACAGATTGGAAACTTCATAATATTATAAATATATTTATTAAAGAGTATTTAAGTAAATCCATAACATTACTTCCAATTAACTGTTGTTAAATCCTTTAAATTTTGTATAAATTTGCATAGTTAATTTCGAAAAAGAATTTTATTTTATTTTCGAAATTTGGAATAGCATAATTTTCGTGCTCGCTTCATGCACTGATGACGATTAAGCGAGGAAAATTACCAAAAGGAAGAAATTAAATCAAAATGGTCATGAGAATCATTGCCATTCGTTTATTCTTCAGATATTAAGTTTAATATCACATAAAATTTCAATTATTCAAAGTTCCCGATTCCTTGACTGGACACCTCTTTTGGTTCAACTCATAAATGAGTGCAATGTAGGCCTCTTAATAAGCATTGGCCAAGGGCCGTAATATATCTAAATCTGCCATTGAATGTATTGAAAACAAGAAACATCAAAGAACCTTTTTATGTTCTTAAATGTTGAAATTTTTCCGCTTTTTAAATGTTTAACAAGAAATATTTTATGAATTTAATTTATAAAGACTGTTTCTTTCAGGTCGCTGTTCTTTTTGCTGTGATTGCTGCCTCCGTGGCACAGTATGCTGCTCCAAGTTACGCAAAGCCTGATGAAATCAAGGTAGGTGCCTATAATTAATCGTTTTGTTCTAACATTAAAACAATCAATCTATAAAAATTATTTTCACAACTCTTTTGAACAACACTGCAAAATGAGCGATATTTCGCCCATCACTTAAGAATTTCTAACAAAGAAAATGATGATTAAAGGGGAAAATATTTTCTTAAAAAATCAAAAGGAGGACTAGAGATTTCGAATATTTAAAAATTAAAAATTCGACACAACTATTACTTTCATGCATATAAAGGTTTGCAATATTTTTACATTTTAAGAAAGAATGTCGTGTTTGAATTAATGAACTGATTGGTAGTTATCTAAAATTAGATGCATTTTCAGTATTTTATCGTTTATATAATACTTAATAAGAGAGAAGTGCGCAAATATCATAAAATCTGATAATTAATATAAAGCATTAAATAAAATCAGCAGTAATATTTTATTTGATATAAATATGGTGATAAATTGTGAAAACTTACAAAAATTTAATGTCTGATAAATCTGAAGTAGCTCGTAGCTCCTTTAATCCCAGATCTAATCTTTACAGTAATCTTTAAAGGATATCCGTACTTTAGAAAAGGAATTCTAGAGTAGCGAATCGTTAATAAACAATGTTTTTCAAGCACCTTGAAAAATCAAAATTTTAAAGTCAGGAATTGTTTAAATACAGTAATCTATTCAGAAAAAAGTTGTTTGAAAAAAATATTTATTCATTACTGAAATTGTTAATACAGTTTGTTGTAAAATCACATGGAAAAATATAAAATTTGTCAGTTAAAATAGATAAATCCTTTTAGACAGATAACGCTGAAAAGGAGCCTTTTTTGGCGAAAATATGGAAACATTCATTTAATTGAACATTCAAAATTCTAGCAATTTTCTTTACCAGGTTGTTTGAATTTTGTTTCTGTATTCACTCTTTTTTTTAACCTGCATTAATTACTACATTTGAATAATTATTTTAATGCTCTTTATATTTTAAAAAACTGCTTTCTCTAATTTTAAATATTAGTAAAACGTCTTGACCAAAAACCTCATAATTCAAAATACAACGCCTGCTTTCTGTTCAAATTTCATAAAAATTGCTCAATATTTAATATAATTTCTAAACTACTGAATAAGTCATCTATTCCTTTAAAAAGATTTTAGAATCGTTTTAATGCTTCATAATATGAGAAAAAAATGGAAATTTTATGTTATTTATCAGTGAACAATATCTAAAAAGTGAATTGGATTACCTAGTTCCTAAAGTAAGAAATAAACTGTAAAATAGATTTCTTATCCTATCTGTAAAATTAAAAATTGATAAACCTTTAAAATAGATTTTTTTATTTATTTTATACCTGTTTTTAGAAGAAAATAAACTTTCAGTTTTCGAAATATCTCTGGCTTTTAATTCATATTTTTGTTTTATGTGTACTTTCCTAATATATTTTAAGCAAATGTTCAAAAAAAAAATATTTTATTACACTTTTCAAAAAAAAAAAAACTATTCCCTGCCTTAGCCACATACGTTAATTGCATAAACCTTTAGATGACATTAATTCAGAACTTCATATTCTTAAATTTATTGATTCTACCAAAAGGAATCCAACTATTGTACCGCTTTTTTTTATATATAAGAAAGCTCTTTGTAGGACAAAGTTTTGCATAAAAATCTGCATAAAACTTAGGGAAAAAGGCATTTTGGTATAAGAATGAAGAAACGTATTTTTCTATGAAGCATATTTTGCGAATGATCTTCTGGAAACGGTCTCAGATGCCAAATTATTTTTAAATTCAGTCACTGTCAAATAGGTATTCATTTCATAGTTTTGTTATTAGATGAAAATGTGAATTTCCTTTGCAGTACCCACCCCAGCCTTACCAGTTCGGGTACGACAGCAACGACGAGTACGGTAACACCGCCTACCGAAAGGAAAGCGGCGACTCCAACGGCCGAGTCCAGGGAAGCTACGGATACAAGGATGCCCAGGGAATCGAAAGAGTCGTCGAGTACGTCGCTGATGAGCACGGGTACAGAGCTCAGGTGACCATTGATGCGATTCTATTCTCTAGCGCTAAAATAATGAGTAAAAAAAGAATGTCACAGAAATAGAATTTACAAATAATAATTGAAATCTATTTTGATGCACCTTTTCACATAGTCGTGGATACCTACAATATATAGCAAATCGCTAAATCAAGAAGGCTGACAAGTTAAATATTATTGGGAGTAGAGTTGCTAAAAGAACTACTTCACTTATTTGTTCGGAATGCCATACAAGCGACAAACAAAGTATATATTAAACCAGATTTCAATCCAAGGATAATCCATTCATATTCCCTGATAAACGAGTAGAAATGTTCTATCTCTTGAATTTTATATTTACCATTATCATATAGATGAAAAGTTTAGTTTGGTTTAGTTTTAGTTATATTAACGTCCCGTTTAAAGCAACATTAGGGCTGTTTTGGGACGGACCTCGTAATTTTGAACCTCGGTCAGATGACGAGGACGACACCTGAGCAGGCATATAAATGAAAAAGAGCCGAGCATGTAATTTTGAACCTATTTGAATATAAAATCTGACGCAGTTCGGTAATTTTCGTGTATTATTCATCCATTTATCTAATTGCTTTTTCAAGTTATTTATATTCACATAAAAATAGACAAATCAACAAAAGGCAAGCCAGCTTATGAATTTTTTGATGATGATTGAAAGGCAATCAGCTGAAATTTGATGATGTTTAACTACTCTAGTGATAAAATGACATGTCCAGTTTTAAGTAACTCGAAGAGAGTTTCATCTTCATATGCTTTTAGATGCATAAACAGACATTTTGTAAAAAGATTTCGTTCAACGTTTGATACAGATTTAGTTTTATTGTAGAGACGCAGTTTTTTTGGTCTAATTTTGCGTTATTATTGCATAAAGACAGATGGACAAATTTAATTCTGTTTTCCATTTTATTCTAAAATACAAATTCAGTAAAATGTGCAGGTCAAAATTTTTGACTATTATAATTCTTTCGCTTTATGCATTTCCTATTTGAGAATATTAAAATTGAAATATATGTAGATATATAATGATTAAGTACAGAAATTGTTTGTAAGAATTATATAATTACTGGATTAATGTATGCACAAAATGCCTTTTATTCACTTATAATTCTATTGCTATTCATTTATTTACAAATCAATTAAATTTGACATTTAACAGAAATCATGTAAATCATGTAACGAGAAATCATGTGAAATTTAAAGAACAACTTCCAATGAAGTGTCAATTATCCATCCTTTAAATAACAAGATTTAGTTAATTGTATATGATAAATATAAAATAAAAATTTGTTCTAAATGGCTATTACTAATAAATATCTAAAAAAATCTATCAGCTTTTGGAAAGCAAAACAAATTAATCTATAAACGGCAAAAGCATAAGCAACGATTTCATGCAGTCTTCATACTACTCATTACAGTTATAGTTCAATAAGCTGAAAAATATTAAGCTTCTTTAAGAATTTTCAAACAATATAAATAGATAAGCATTTTAAAGTTAAAATAAATAGTGTTATAAATCCCTTATCACACTAATATCCACATAAATACATCATTTAAATGCTTGCATAAAAACAATTGAGAATTTCAGTCATTAGTCCTCGTGCAAACTGAAAAGGAAGACTCGATATTTTTCGGCATTCTATTTATACTGCATTTTAACTGACTGAATGAATAATGTCCCATTTTTACGGTTGTTTCAGGTGAAAACTAATGAACCAGGAACCGAAAACAAGAGCCCTGCCGACATCGAATTGTATGCCAACCCCATTGCCGTCAACTGGGTACCCCAACCCCAGAGGTACCAGGCTGCTCCAGCTGGTGGGGCCGCTGCTGCTTACAAGCCCCAGTACTAGGAATTAGGATATCAAATTTCATCGTCTTCTTCTCTCGTCTAAGGTAAAATAATAATAATTAAAAAAAAATCAAATATTTTTTTTCATAAGATATATTCGTATCTTAATTCATATATCGTATCGCTTAACTTCATTCAGAAGTTTATTGTGCGTGATATGAAAGTCGACAGTTAAAATTTGATTTTATTCAGTGTTTATCAGATTTCTTTGAAATTTTTCGTGATGTAATTAGCAAATAAGGTCGCAGAAAGAAAATGCACGCTGAGTGTATAGACTTCAAGACTACACATATAACGAATATCCATCCAATATTATACCTTGCCTTAAATGGTAGGAAGCTTTATAATCTTTTGCAATTGCTACATTTAATAATACTAATTTATTTAACGGTCTCCAACGCCAATTAAGTAGTTTTATAACTTATTTCCTTATAAGGTTTTAAAGATTGTGTAAATGAAAAATGAACAAATTTTAATCTTTTCTAAAGCTCTGTTAAAATCTTCAATTATAATCATAAAATTTATAACTCTTTGCCAAATCTAGAATATTACCATTTGAATTTAATCAGCAATTTCAGGGGAAAAAATTCACCGTAAAACTGAAACGCTCACAACTTTCATCAAGGTGTGGCCGCTCTTTGCTTGCTGTAAAAAAGAAATGAAAACGTTAAGTTAGTCACTTATGAAAAAGAATCATATTTAAAGATATGGTTAAAAGCCAAAAAAGAAAATTTGCCTTTTATGTCTTAGAGAAAACAATTTCTGGCGTCTTTTAGTTCAGTTATAACCTAATCTAAATTTGTATTCTAATCAGTTTAAAGAAATACATCTAATTACTCCTTTTGCTCATTTAATAATGCCTTCATTGAACTCTCATTAATGAATACTAAAATATATTGTTTAAATTTAGTCAGAATATGCATACTATAATTTCAGAATATAATGGCATTATTAAAATTATTGCATTTAAAGCCTATGCAATTAAACCAGAATACTTATTTGAATAAACTGAAACTAGCAAAATTCATAGAATTTTTTCAAAAGAAGTACAAAATTTGCACGAACTAAACTTCTCAAAATAAGCTTCAAATAAAAAAATATACATTAGGATTTCAAATTTATTTCTCGCAATTGTCACTTTATACCTATATATAATATAATTGCTAGAATCCTTCAGGTTCAGCTTTAATCTCAAACAAATGTATCAGGTTGACTAATAAAAACATGCAAATGCTTGCTAAATATAATAAACTATTTTAGGAAACATTTAATACTCGTTTCCTAGAATAGTTTTTAATTGTTACTTTTCTGATTCTCACGTCTTATGCGTGTTTTTTTTTCCCTGCAGCGCACTCTTGTTTGCCATGATGACATTCTGTGTATTCTTTTGCCACCCACTGAAATTCCTGAATCTTGCGAATAGTAGTGCCAGGTGCAAAGTAATAAACGTGGATGTTTTTTTATGGCGAATTCTTCCACATTCCTGAATCTATTGTCAGATTCCATGCTGTCGAAGCTCTTTTCTGTCATTCCTACGAAATACCTGTAAAATATTTTTTTCTTTCATTCCGACAAAAAACCTGTAAAATATTTTTTTTACCTGTATAAAAATTTAGTTTTGTAATAAATTTCTTTCGACTCGTTAACTTGATGTGTTCATTGAGTTAATCACTTTATAATCAAACATGGTTAATTTTTTATTTTATAAATACCTTTTGCGAAGAATAAGCTTAACCGACAGCTTTTGGAAATATTTTCTTACAATTGCTTCTTAATCATTATATAAACAACCTAAAAATTCTTAAAAATATTAAATATTGAAAAATAAATTTCATAACACTTCAAACCTATATTTAACATTGTTTTTAATAAGTGGTTATATTCTAGTGGAATAAAATTTGTTTTGATTATTTGAGAGGTCTTTCTTGGACAGAAAAATTAAAGATGAACATCAGCCTTGTTTCTTAATCTTCGAGAAAAAGTTCCGTAGAATTTTGGAAATTAACAATTTATATCCTGCAAGTTGCACGACTTCTTGAGCTAAACAGACCGACTTCCAATAGTGAAGTAACAAGGAAAGTAAAATCTGACATCTTGGTTCAGCTGCTATTCGCGAGTTTAAAAATCGATCACATCGAGCTGAACATTGACATTCCACATCTTTTAAACAACTCGTCTTCATTTTCTATGAGCGGTTTTGCATCATTATTTCAAACGATTATAATACATTCAAAATAATTTCCTTTATAATTACCGCAATTAAGGAAATTCACAAGACAGTCGCTTATGGCATAGCTTTTGAATTGCCAGGAAAAGTTTAAAAATACTGATAAAAATGTAATTTTTTTTTAGGTTTTCAAGTATTAAAGATGTTTTATATTTAAGTAGGAGAAATAAATTCATTATAAATTTGCTAAGTATGCAATTTCTTACAAGATATATATTTTATCGGCATCCTTTCTTTGAATACTACTTATTAGTTCATAATTTAAAAGTATTTGGAGCGTGAAGAAATTCAAAGAACCAACTACTTAGCTCCCAAGAACTAGTCCCATTTCACTCTTTTTTGTTCCCTATGATATATCTCATGATTTTTATATACGTCATCACTGGGCGTCTGCTCTTTATCAACTTTCACTTTGGGGTTAATAAACTGCAATGAGTTTTCTTCAATCACTGAATCGATTTCGAAGACTTATTTCATACGAAAGCTCATACATCATTAATAGCACGTTCTTCACCTTCCACTTAAACTGAAAATGTAAGACAATGACAAGACAGCTATCTTCATTGAACAGAACATTTTTTTTAAAGAAATGTCGCTACAAGGTTCACCGGTTACAACCATCTTATCCTTTTCGAAAACTCGTATGAAAACTCATCGACTTGAAAACATTATCAATGGTCTCCTGTAGTGTGGAGAGGGGGAGGCACTCCAATTTCCAGAATAAAAAATTATATTGGGGAAGGGAGCTACCGATTTATCCAGATACAGTGAATGCATCCATTTAGAAAATATGGATCATCAATATGCATGAATCCTAGCTACGCCATTAATGGTCGTTACTCTCTCCGTCTCGAAGGGACAAATAAAATTGAGCGAGTCTTCAAACCGATTGAACCAGTTCAGTCACTCAATTTCACTAAAGAATAGCTGACGAGTTATTTGTTGCCCAATAATGCTATAACATTCATTTAAAAGTTAGTATTTTAACATGCAATTAAAGGTCTATCTTAAGTACTAGTTAATTTCACTTCCCATTATCTTTAGAACAGAATCTATTAGTGACGGGTCTGAATAAGTGTTGAAGAAATGATTCATTAGTAAATGTTGCCAGGGGACATGTTTATTTCGCTGGGAAGGGCAAAAAGTTGCATAATGCCACCTACATAAATTGAGTTCAAATACGATTTGTAATAACTTGAAAATTTACAACGGGAATTTAAACATGAAAGTACAATTAAAAAATTTAGTTGCCGATTTTTATTTTCCCAAAAATTGCCCTTACCTTCTAATCATTCAACAGGAACGTTTTTTGTTCTAGAGACTCCAAAATTGGGAGGATGCAAAGCTGTCTTGGGAAAATATATTGAAGATAATATCGAAAGCTTGGTTGTACTTTAACACAGCTGATAAGTGGACTTTAATAAACTTCAAGAAACAAGATAGACGATTTGCTTACTCGCAAGAAACGTTAGACAGAAGTTATCGTCTTTAATCTCGCATGAAATTAAACTTGGTTGTTAAAATTCACTTAAAATGTTAAAGTCTCGTTGGCTATTTAAAATTAGTCTTGCAGAAGACTTGCAAAATTTTATTCTTTTAAGCAGTACGAGGAGAAAATGAATGAAATTCGACCTTTTCTCGACATGGTTATTGATCATTTTCGCCAGTATGATGGCACGCGTCATTTTGGAAGTATCAGTTGAGCCGTTTCATTCCTTTCCCAAGACTCCTTAGTAACGAAAACTTACCATTCAACCTAACCCTTGAAAGTACAACTTTGAAGGAAAAAATTTACTTCCCGAGTTCAGGGATAAACTATCGTTATCTAAAAAAAGTTATGCCGCCAGCTTGTCAGATTTTACATTTGGTTAACTGAAATCGAGTTTAATTCCAAGCATTTCTTTCATCAATTGAATTTCTAATGGTTATACAAGATACATTACTGCTTCTAGAAAATACGAAAAGAATGGCAATGAAAAATTGATATTGAACAAATAAAGACACCCAAGTTACGAAGAAACCAATTTATTATAACTTAAAGATATTTTAGTTTACATCAAAGTTTTTTTTCGTTCACACCAACAAAAGCATGGAACATTCTAGTTATTTCCTTGAACTTCTATGAAATACAAGTAAAATTAAAGTATTACGTTCTTTTACAATCGATTACATACAAAGAATGACAAAGTTTAAAAGTGACAATATAGAATCGTCCACAGGTTGAATTATTTAGCAAAATAGACCATTTTTTAGCAGGAAAATTCCATTTTAATAAATCACGCCGTATACTAGTTATTTCAAATCATGAACGAAAGACATACGACATGGCTGGAATTTAACTTTTTATCAGCAAGACTATTCCACTTCAAATTTACCACGTTCGTATTTTCGATACAATCAAACTTTTATAGTGGATTCAGAGTCCATATCAAAGGTAACAACGGTAAATTTGATAAATATTAATGAAACTGCTTTCAGTATGGATAAACTTAAAGGAAATTTGCGAAGGATTCGCAGAAAATTGACCACAATTGGATTTATATAAACTTGAGAGCACAAAGTGGTAATCACTTATAACATTGCTTATTAAATAGTAAATTCAAACAGATTAACAGTACACAAGATGGCAGTTTAATAGAAAGTGGCTATTTGTAAATGAAAAGCCAACTATCTTTCCAACAGGTACACCATGCAGGATTTAAACGTTAAGTTCAAATGTTGTATTAATCAAAGCCTTACAAATCGTACGATTTGAATACATTAGCATTATTCAAGAATGATAGCTTAAGTTTCTTTTATCTAGATTTACGCAGGATATTTAGCTACGGGGAGACACTTGGATATTAAAAATCAGTTTGAGATGCGCTTTTAAGTCTTCATTGCACAACAATTTAAGTGATTATCTTTCCCATTAAATTCAAACCGTTTTTCAAATAAAATGAAAAATTTTAGCCACTTGGGTTCAATGGAATTTCGTTTGCAACATTCATTGAACAAATATACAGTGGAAATAAAGCCATTAAAGTCATTCCTTTTGAGAAAGTAGTAAATTCCTGTGCTAAGATACATAGAATACTTTTATTGTAAGAAGTATTGCTTGAGAATAATGTTTATGCTTAGTTTTTTTTAGGCAATATAAACTCGTTCAAATCGATTGGCAAGTTTAAAGATGAAACATTAGCATTCAAGAATAGAGCTACGATTCTAGATCTCTCGTTCAAGACGTCCAATTATATTAAAAATACTCATACTCCGATTAAAAATTTATGCTAAACAAATTACATTAGTTTATAACCTTATTTTGAAAACAAGTATGCTCAAAGTTATAAAAATAACTAAAAATCTTAATACGATTTAATTACTGAAAGGCTGGATGATGTCTTGTGTAAAAAATTCTCATTTGCCCTATCAGTTTTATTGCTTTAACAGATTTACTATGGCAAAAGATTTCTCAAGCGGATTAAATTCAAAGCTTTGCTAAGTTAAACTTTTAATTACCGGTTAATTAAGAGAAGACATGGAAATTTCCCCCAACAAATTTAAACGGGATTACATCGGAAGTTAGATTAATTTTATTATATGCAAGGAAAAACGTACCTCGATTTGAAGGGATTCGTTTTAATTCAATTTTGCATGAATGCAACCGACTGAACACTGAACAGTCGCGTTTAAATTTGAATTAAAATCGAGTTCATGGCGGACAGTTGTCTTCAAAGTATCGGTATGCTTATTACGATTAGACGATCACGCTTGGAGTAGAGAGCACTAGAAGATGAAAGCCATTTGGAAAAGTTTACCTAGATTAAAATGCAATACATACAAAGCCGTCATTTAGTTTCAACTTAAACCCGAGTCGCAAGATGTGTTGGAATAGAGATTTCTTTATCCACCAAAATTGAGGCTATTTTAAAATTAAAACCGAACTCGTATTTTAAGGGGAGTTTTGCTTTTTTAAAAAACGACGTTTCATTAGAAAGGCGGTTTCATATCTCTAAAAAGGATTACCTATAAATTTACAACAGCGAATGCTTCCTAGTTTTATATGCATGTTTATTCTGAATTCAAGACGCCAACAAAACTATACAATTTTCCATAGCACTATTCTTAAATTACCAACTCAACTTCGGGTGCAATTAGGAACTCTTAAACCGATACTGCTGAATTCTTTAAATGATAATCATTAGACAAATACCGTAGATGGTTTTGGAAGTTATTCGCCGTTTTCGTCCTCAAAATTAAGCCGCTTTCCTTTTCAATGACGGGTTTTCTAATTCTAAGGCATTTCGACTTCGATGGTGATCAGGCATCGACTTCAAAAATGCCGTCAGGAATTTAGAAGACTGCCAGGTGACTGGCTAGCACAGCCACTGACAGTTTTCCTTCACGAGATGAAGTTCTAGAATAGGTAAGAGTCAAAAGAACATTAAATGCTAAACGAATTCTACAAGGATAATACACAAGAATTTTATATCATTTATCGAGATTCTCACAAATGGGGGAATGCTTTGTTAGCGTCTTTCGAATTTGTAACCAACATCGAAGCCAAAAATTTACAAAACCATTTCCGAAGTTTAAAGTCAATAGGTGATTTCCTGCATTAACTTAAATTTAGAGAATTGCATTGGTTTTACTTGGTAAAAGACGTAAAAACTATGCATGCGTAAGCGTTTATTTTAGTTCCACTACAAAATAACTAAACCGAATTAAGTACGTTTACCTCATTAAACTCATTTTGTTCGAATATATTTTAAACTCAATAGAAATCTAAAATACTCTAGTTTCACTGAAGGTGATCTCGCTAAACTAGGGATGATTGAAATGTTAATTTTAATAACTTTTTGTAATAGAAATTGTTACATTAAGCGACATGCATTAATTGGAGTGTACACATTTGGAAATTAAAAAGTTATATTGTGAACAAAGTTCGAAAAATCTATCGGCTTGAGGTTAAGCTACAAACGAAATATACTTAACTTAACGAGAAATTAATCGATCAACGAAATGTGTTCATATAATTTGTATTACGGCAGAAAAAATAGAATTCCTGCAAACCTATGCGGAAATTCTTAATTATACCTTAAGAAAAAAATTTGTTTGAGGGTTCTATATCGTTAATATTAACCAGACAAGTTCCGCCATTGAAGAACTATCAAAACTAGTAGAAATTCGAATGCTGTGTAAAGACACGGCGTGCTAAAACCATTAAATATCAAGAAAGAATTGCCAAAATAAGTTGCATCGACATTAAAATTAGTGATATTAAGGAATTTCATATTTTCAAGTTAAATACGATATATTCCTAAATATTTTTAAATTATTACAAGCGTCTGCTGAAACTACCGATTCCAACAATTCCTTTTGTATGAAGCGTTTTGATCCGATGTTGGCCAGGCACCATGATCAAAATGCTCCGATTGAAAAAGCAGAAGGCGGTCCGTTAGCTTGCCGGCTTAGCTACAGCCCACCTTTAGCTAGAAGGGGAAAAATGATTAAACTTGCAGAATCCTAACAATTTAAGGTCGGGTGCTTAACAATAGTCATGGGACTAAAGATGCCAAGATAAAATTTGTCACGGAAACGGTTTCTAAGTATAGAAATCAATAAATTGAAATAACGGACTTGTCTGGTTAACACATTTTAAATGGGTAAAGGTTAGTTTAAAAAATTGAGTTCTTTAAGAATTAACGGATCAGACAATTTCACAATAATTATGGTTTAATAATTAACTACAGAATTTAACTACTCATTGGAGGAGGCAATTTAATAAAATGACTAGGCAATTAAAAACTTTGAAACTAGTAACATCACATTTCAGCAATTTTAAGCGGTACTAAAATTACATTTTGAACAAAAGGGGTAAGATTTCTTGGAGATTAAGTTAGATTGTGAAGAATATTTAAATGATATCCGTTTATTCACTGCGATACAAATGAATTCTGACGGTTTTAAATACCTCACATTAATCGTATCGTTACTTTGTGATCGGCAGTATTAAACAAGGCTAACCGACCGTTTTTAATTACATGGATTTAATTCAACCGGTAATTATTTCAGTTGGACCGATTTTAAATTAACCAAATTTTGCTGGCATTTTCGGTTTGTATTAAATTTCAAAGTTTACATTCCTTTATCTGGCAATTTTTAAATGGATCCAGAATTCAAGAACTCTTCGAAAGACTGCATACATTCGAGTTTAGTTTGATGTTCGAGACTTCTTTTGCCATGAATATAAGACGGAAACGCTTGTAGAATTGAACGATTTATCCTAACTACGATTAATGAATGCTTTGAAGTTTTAATTTTAATCAATGAAGCATTTCAATTCATATAATTGACTTTTAGTATATTAAATATTTAATTGCTTAAATGATGCTAACTTAATTTAGAATTACTCACCATTAATTTTCACGCGATCTAATTTATACACCATCCAGCCTGAATAAGAGCACACTAATCTTAATATTCAATTAGATTTAATACAGTAAATACTACAATTACCAAGAAATCCATCTCTGCTCGTTCTAAGCTCTTGGACAACCTGAAATTTGTTATAAGATAAAGCAAATACAGCCATTACAATACAATATTGTGGACGAAGCATCTCAGCCGCCGTCCTTGAAGATATTCGTAACAGTTTCAAACCATGTTGGAAGCTTACAGATTAAAATATTGCACTAAGTTACTTTTAGTATTTAAAATAGCAAGGGAACTTCAAAGATTCAATTATTCAAGTTTTGCGATACTTCTTATCCTTAAGTCACAGAATTTAAAAGAATCTGTATAAGGAATTTGTATGCCAGCGATGCTAATTGATCATTCTAGTTCGAACTTTCATTCGAAGTTTTCCTTCAAATTAAATGTTAAAGTTCTCCATCGGAAAATTATAAAAGTTTAATTCGAGTAGGATACAAGAAACATTCCGCAAGATTTTAAACCCAGCATTTGACCGAAATTTTAGATTCAAATGAAATGGACAATTGCAAGAACTTGAAATTAAAGATGGCAACTAAAAATGGGCCAGTTACAGCCGATTGACTTAAAAATTTAATTCGTGCATCATTCTAAATTGAAATAGGGGTTTTTTCAGGGCAATTATGCTCGATTCCAGTAACGACCGTTAATCTCATACTTAAATATTTAGATGAATCGAGCAATTTGACAGTCCCTTGGGAAAATTAAAGAAAGCAAGATGTAGAAAAGGTGATATAGAAAAGGGAAGGCATGGTAATCACTTAACTAGACATCTCATTGAATATAGTTATTCCAGCTGAAATTTTAGTTCAGAAATTCTGAAGTATCTTCGGCTTACAAACTTTCACAAGGAGATGCATATTGAAAATATCGTAGCTTTTCTTTCAAGGAGTTCTCTCAAGTCTGCCGAGTTTAAATCGAAGTTTAACAAAATTGGTTCTAAATCGAACACTTGCTATTTGAACTACATAGAGTATTTAATGAAATGACGAATGCGTTATAATTTGAACTTGCATTATACAATGATACTATGAGGAAATTTGATAACTATTTCAGAAAATGTCAGTCTGAGAAAACGCCGTAATTTAAGATTTATATGGAATGGCTCATCCGTCGATAAAAATTCTATTGTCAGATTTCGCGAATTTCTCTAAAAAACCGTGAAGTGTTATTTAAGGCGATTTGCAAATGCAGTACTATTAACCTAGGGGTTGAAACTAAATACCTGTACCTTGCATTTTAAAGAATGCACACGATACAAGTTTAATATTCACTACAGAACATGTAAATTTCTTGAGATACGCTTAAAGTCACGTTAATGTTTATCTTTCTGCATTTAAGAAAAATTTCAAATTAAGTTAGCATATAGCATTCGTAAGTGTCTAAGTCTGCCCTCAACACCCCGACTGCCGTTACCAATATTTGAAGTATAAGTTGTCCTTGACTGGTTCAAACCTTTCTCCCACATCATACCAACATTCAAGACAATTGTTTTCCTTTTTTTTTTACACATCATACAATTTAATGATCACTCGCTGCACTTCCCATATTCAAAATCGCTAACCCAATTCGTTAACACGTTAAATACCGATTCCCTGGGGACCGATACTTTCCATGTAGACCGCCGGTCCCAAACAGCCTAGACGGAAAGTAAACAGGGACCAGCATATTAACGTGCTATCCTCCATTCCAACCTACCCATTCCCAAGACTTATTCGATCATTGCAGCCATCCATAATGAACCAGTTAAGAACAATTTCTACTTTTAATATTGGTATCCTAACTATAGACAAGACTCAAATTCTTGGAATATTCATCCAAATCCTACGCTTGGTGTACTTTAAGTTTGCTTCTCTTGAAAGAATTTCGATTCTAGAGCTGTTTAACAATGTTTGTTTTAACGATCCAGGTTAAACATTGCCGAGGTATTACGATAGTATTTTTATTTAAGATGTTGCGATTTTAAATTTAGTGCTTTGTCAATCTGAAGGATTACTGTACTAGTTTCTATCCAAGCTAATTTGACAGATTACTTAAGAATTCTTTGAGGTAAAACTTGGTATTAAAAACCAAGATTCTTAAAGTCATCGTATAATCAAATTTTAATTGAAACAGGAAATTACCTAAAGAGAATTGTTGGAAGCTTTTATTTTATGCGTATGAATACAGTACACTAACCGCCCGGTAAATTACAACTGAATCGGCGACGCATCGAGCAAGTGTTAAACAGGGGATTTTATAGATTTATATATTTAATGTACTTAACCGATAAATATTAGTAACATTTTCACGAGAGGTTTGATATAGTTTTTACGAGATGGACTACGATTGTAGCTTCCCATAGTTATTAAACTGAGGTTTGACATATCACTAGCTTCTCACCAATTCGAGTTCAAGAAAAAGTTCCGAAGCTATGATGTCCATTTCATTTGAAGCGATTCAAAATTAAAGGCATACATAAAATTTGAATTGAGAATTAAGATTATGAATTCGAGAGTACTACTACTAGATACAATGAAGTTCCCCTGCAAAGTTGTATATAGATTTCTAGCGGTTAAATGAAGGCTAATTTTAGATGTGTATATCTAGACATAATTTTATAGATAAACAGAACAGGACACATACGAGTTCATGCCGTTCTTAAGTTAATCTACTTTAATCACAGTGGGTACTGTCAGGATTTCCAAAATCATCCAAGCATATCAGAGCACTTCAGTATCGAAATTTTTACCATCCAGCTGGCTAGTTGATTTCAGAGCTTTGAAGAACTGGTAAGATACTCGACTTTATGGAGATTGAGGCAAAACCAGTTCAGCGTCTAGAATTTGATTTTCAATGAAGTTCACAAGGAGTCCTGAAAATAGAGTTTAATGAATACAATGAATAAAGTTCAATCATCTTGAAGATGACCATAAATACGTAAAATGTAAACAAATGCAAATAAGATAGGAGCATCTATCATCTGGGTATAGAAAAAGAAATTGAAATATCCCAGAGCAACTGATAATATAAGAAAAAGCAACCCATCCGCAAGATTTATCTAAGTAAAGGATACCCTCACCTTAGAATCGTCTGTTTAAAAATATTTACTTAATTTAAAATTAAAGCTAAGAGCGCCATTGATTTGATAAATTAATGACCATTAGTGATTTGGCGTTACAAAATAAAGTGGTGGCAAATCTGAACAGAATGACTGGAGTTAGATTTTTCGGTTTTGTAATTTAAGTTTGTTTGGCGGCTGGTTAGCATTTTAAATCTAATGTTGCTTTTCATTCCCAATTTCTTTTCATGTAGCGATGTTTCTTTAAAATCTTTTGAACTCTTACTATTTTTAGGCTTTTTATTTTTGCGCACTTTCCTGCATGTGTCGCACCAAACAATTTATTCATTGCATGCGTGGAAACGACGAGCTCATTGTCATTAATTTGAAGTAATGCTTACTGTTTTAGTTAATTAGTTTCGAATTAAAAGCAGAGTAGTTGGAAATTTCGAGATTAAATGTCCTTTGTCCGTAACAGTCCAGATTCTCGAGCAACAAATTCCGGAGGAGTGAAGGCCTTTCTAGACAAGTCGAAAGTAGCCAAGTATTGCTAATCAAGAGTGATTTAGTAAATCATTAGAAATTTCGCATCGTTCTTATCAATAACTAGTATTTCATCAATTACTGAAATAATTGTTTTATTGCTAAAAAAGGGACGCAATGTTGTGTTCTTGGAGGAATGGGTGCAACTTAGTAAGCTAAGCTTTTATATGAAGGAGTTTGTTTAGCCGATTGCAAGTTCAATTTTAATAAAAGGGATTCGAAGATTATTCCGCTGCACTATACCTTTTCTTTGCATTATAGAATTCTAACTACCTTTCGAAACTTGCAACAGTCGCAAATAAAACAATTGCACACGACTGAACTACGCTTTGAAAATAAACAAGCCGACTCAGCTAAATTTAGTAAGTATTTAACTTGATGAAATTTCTATGAGAGCCTGCGTTTTACGTTGGTTCACGTTTCATCTTGCACCACTTGCAAATGAAACAGTTGGCATTCAATTTCTTCTAACAGACACGTTCGCATAAAGTTTTCTGGTGATTCATACATGTATTTAAATATATCGATTACAGGTTAATATATAGTTCGATGTTTCTACAGTTTGTTAAAATACGGTATTTTACGAAACTAAAAACTCCACACTAGAAGCAGGTTCGAGGCTTACGATACCCGCCGACAAGTATTTTCACTAGCATTAAGCTGCTTTGGCAGTCAATAGAAGACATTCGGTATAACCATTCCCAATAAAAGTGGGTTTCTGTTACCTTCTTTCTTACTTAAACTCTGAATCTTGAATAATCATTATATTTAGTATATGTAATATTTAGTTCACATTACTAATGAGCAGTTCTAGCTCCTAATGTCGTAATAGAAAAATAGAACAGAAGTTGGCAAGTGAACAAAATTTGTTCGTGGTTAGTTGAAGTCGAGGATCTTAAAAACTTACCATAGAAGTCTTGCGCTCCCACTTGAACAAAACATTTGGCAACTCCAAGAATTAAATTGCAACTCCCATCTGCAATTTCTCGCAGTAGCTATTCGAACTCGAACGGAATTGATCTGAAAAAATACGTTTTATTAAATACAGGAAAGTTAGATTTTTGTGCAAATTATACAAAATGGGTTTAAAGAAAAAGATCTTGACCCGAAACAAGATGTCAATCTAAACAGCAAAATTTTGCAGAAAGCGGATACGATTAAGTATAAATGAAATTTCTTTCCAAGGAGTGTTCAAAACTGAATTTGAGCTTTTATTCCATTAAAAATTCAAACGAATCTCGATTAAGTTTTCTTTCATCAAGTTTTTACACACTCACGCGAAGTTGATTATATCGTCTAATTATATGCTAAAACCAATTTTTTAGGTTCACACAGATTTGAATTTCATAAAATAGGCCAATGGCCTCAATCCTTCAGCTGCGTATCCCGCGATTACCATGGTTTGGCGTTTAGTACGTTCTGTTGCATCCCGAGTTTTTCGCAGTTTAGAGTTATTTTTACGACTTCAGATTATTATGTTATCGCGTAACATGGCATCAGTTCACTTCCTTCGAAAAGTAATTGAACTTATTTGCAAAAGTTGCATCAAAATAGCGATTTTAAATTACGCAACGAGATGGTTAGCATCTTGCCATACTTTCTCATAACAATTTTGAACCTTGAACCAAAGAAAAATGAGGCACACTCGTAAGAAAATGTCGGTGTAATTGTCATGAATTATACCCGTGGAGCGACTAGTGCAAACGTGTGCATCACGAGTTTGATTCGGGAAACAGATCGGGCCATATATATTCACTTCAATATCGAGTATCAACTTTTTGCATCATTTAATCATAAAGATGAATAGACCATGAAATTGTATTGTTACTGCATCTTTATGCCAACGAACAATCCAACTTACAATTTCATATTTTATTTACAAAACGAAATTTGCCTTTAGATCCGTTTTTACTATGTCCTTCTGACAATGACATTTGATTTAATCATTTGTATTTTGGTGTATAGTATATATAAAAAATAAAAGAATTTTGACACCCAGATGGGCTGTATCTTAACAAGCACAATTTTTCAAATTTCAGCTCGTATTCAATTTGTGTGCATCAGCTCCTACTGACTGCGGCAGGGATTGATCGAGTCAAATGGTGTGGCAGGAGGTTAAAACAAAGATATCAGCATGCAATTTTGGAAGAACTGAACGTCTTTGATCTTAACCGGAAAATGAAATACCGTCCATACAATGAACTTCTGTCAGATGAACTTTGAATCAAAGTAATTGACTATTTTCTAAAACATTGAAATAATTTCAATTAACTGACAGTGAAAGGTTTCGGGGAATAGATTTAAGGCGTTATTTATCATAAACTGGCGTCAAGAAATATTTCCAGATCGGAAAGTTAAAAATCCACATTAACTTCCCATTACAAAAATCCATTAAAAAATGTGCGAAATTCTTACAAATAGCCAATTACTTTAATCCTGTTCATTTAACTCTAAATGCAACAATAAAAAGACATCTGCTCAGTTTCTCACCTTGGCCAAGTAGTTCGAGTAGCTTCCTCTATCAAGAGATTATATAGAATATGAACTTTCAAACATCTTGTTTTCTTAGTTGAGCTGCATGGGTAGAACCCGATATGAACTCCGATGTAAACTTGCAACTCGCTTTAAATCCAAACGGGGCAGTAGCTTGAAGCAATTCGGAGTTCCTGTAAGTAAATTTAAAAGCTAAATATGCAAGAAGTATTTTTACTTTATAAACTTGAAGTTGGATTAATAATTTCGGGAACAATCTAGAAGTTTCTGCAACGATGTTTCTCAAATTTGTGAACTGTCTGTTAAAATTTTCTGGAAGCATTGCGTTTCTCCGAATAAAATGAACTCTTATTTGGGTTTAATAGTTTTTTTTTGTGTTCCACGGAGTTTGCCGCCAATATGGCAACTCGAAAAAGCAAGCCGAATGGTTTTTCTAGTAACCCTACTGATTTGTTTAGGATTCTTTTCGCTTGAGTTGTACAATTACTATAATAGTTATGCAAGAAATTAAAATTAAATTTGATAAATAAACATTTACGAATTTAATTACGTTTTAAAACATTATTGCTAATAAAACATTCAGTGTTCTATTTAAAGTAAACAAATAATTATCCTGTTGCAATTCTTGCAGAATTATTTTATTCAAATTATAATCGTCTGTTAACGAATTTTGTCAGAACAAATAAAACATCTGCTCGAGCTTTCGGAATCGTTTGTCATTTCACACTTTTCATTTTAATATAATCGAACATTCTAAAGGAATTCTATGCAATTTGTTGATCTTTTTGGTTTTTCCGTGATTATTTGATTATTTTGAGTATTCAGTAATCCGAAGTCTGAAAATTAGGATATTCAGAAATATTAAAGATATTATGAAGGATATATTTGAATTCGATGTTTAGATTTCGAAATGTATATATGGCGCCAACAGAACAACGTTTGCATCTCTGAAAAGTTCCGTTTTTTAAGGAAATCGTTCCCTGTTAAAATGAAAGATTAGTCGAATCGAGTAAGTATTTATTCCTTCAAATTTCTTAAGAAAAACAATCTCGAGTAGAGAGGTTATTAGGAAAGGATGTTTTAATTTTTATTTAAACTGTTCCTATTATTCTCAGAATCCTTGTACAATTATTTTATAACGGTTCAATTTTAGAGAATTCATGCATTGCAATATTCCAAAGCACGGTTTACTTCCTCCTGGGGATTCAGTTCGTAAACTTATTTAGAAATTAAGTACGCAAGTATGGGGAATGTTTTAAGTCACGGAATTAATGATATATAGTTAGTGATCATTCTGTGACCCAATAAGCATTTTGTTGTTTAATTTAAGCAGTCGTATGATGCTTTTAGCCCTAATCACACTATTCATCGATCTTAACTATTCATCATAATGTTTAGTAGCGACAACAAATCTGGTCAAGTTAACCATTTGAATAATTAATGAAAATATTAGTTACTTTATTCATAAAAACAAATGAAATTTATATATTAATACTGAACATCAGAAACCAGTTTGAAACCTTTCAGCCAATTCAAAAGTTAAAACATCGACACAATGGTAAACAAAGACAATAGACAGTTATAGAGATAAGAATTCTTTGAACTTGAAATAATATAAATATTCTAAAGCCAAAAAGCTTTCATTCCAATAAAATCTATAAAAATAATTGCTTACCAATAAAAAGGAAGGCAATCGCAGCAACAGGTGTAAATACGTAACATGCTACCACATATATTCGAAAAGTTTCATAGAAAACATTCTTATAAATATATCAAATAAATCAGCTTAGAAACATAACAAAATGTGAAAAAGATCACAGACAGATTTGTCTGTTTTAAAGCATCTTGAATATTTTTTAACCAATCAAAATTGCCTGAATCGATATATTTTTCTGTTTGAACATTTAGAGTTCATTTGCATAAAACTAGTTTCACTTTTTTCGTTTTAATACCTCAGTGGCATAATGCTTGCAGAACTGAGAACATAGAATTGTTAATTTTGGAAAAGATTTCAATGATGGTTTGTAAGGTATACTGGCTTATTGCATTTTAAATCCTGAACCTCGAACCAAATATCTTCAAGTCGATATCTGCTATGTTCTAGATTCATCATTTGACCATGGTTCAAAATGAAGAAGTTCGTCCTAAATTAGCCCTCATATACCAAGATTAAAACTAAATTCAATGAACGTAAATTTATCTTTGAATTTTGTTTATGAACATTATTATCTCTATTAGCCAAGTTTATAAGATGTCATTAATCCAACTATATTATACCCCTAAAATACTCCAAGCAGCTTTAAAACGAAATGCAAATCTAACAATCCATCCCACTGTTCTTGATGAGGAATTTCTGCTAATTTGTAAAATGTTAATAGCATTTTGAAAATGCTATTGATTAATTGTTCTAAGAAACAATTTAAGATTCGAAAGGAAAGCCGTTTCTTATTCATTTTATATCTCATCCTTTATTCATGTATATTAAGTTTTATATTAAAAGAACCAACAGATAGAATAAATTGGAAATATATTGTAAATGGCAAATCTATAGATCCGTATAAAGCACCGATGGACTTCATTGCGATTATTCTCTGAATTTCAAATTGATGTAACTGTATAAAATACTTAGATTCTTCTTCCCAATCATATATCTCATTAACAAACATATTAACGCTCAAAAAGATTAAAAATGATTTCTTAGAGATGACAGAAAACATGATTAATTTGTACAATTTTCAGCTAATTTGTTCACGGTGCTTATTGCTTGTTTATCTGATGTGTCTGATTTTTTTAAACTTGTACAAATAAATTTCTATAACTTTTTAATTAAATCTTTTTGAATTATGAATAAACGAATGTTTCCAAAGTTTAAAGAGTTTTAAAATTTTAAAAATAAGCATTAACTCGAATATTAAAGTTACTGTGAGGAACTCGAATGCTATAATACATGGGTCCGTATCTTGAAGTGTCTTGAAGCAATAGCTTCTGTATCTATGTTTATGCGCTATGTCTAACATTCGTTAAATACTTGGCCAGTGCTTGGGTCTTTTGAGAATATCAAAATTCATAACACAATATCTAAATTTACTTCATAAATGATTTTAATAAAATATAATTCATCAAACTCTATTTCGAGAATAATTTGTTTTCTTTGATTTCAACTAAAAAATGCCTGCATCGATTTCTTTCCATTTTTATTCTTTTAACCTTACACGTCTTTTTGCTCACATATTTAGTACATTTCTCTGATTAAAATATATAATAAAAATTTCATATCGTATTACTTAATAATATTCACTTAGATAATTTCAATATTTTTTTTTTTGTTTTAAATCATTGAATAAAAAGTTGTGTATAATTTTCTGCTCCAAAAAACATTTTGCTTTTCGTTTCATTTTTTAACTTTTAAACTATAAAAACGATAATTTTTACTAATTGTAATTACTTCATCATTTAATAGTTTTGGAAAATTTCTGCTGAAATAAATGAAGAAGAGACGAGATAGTAAGTTTTTGAAATTTAATTTAATACTAAGAAAATATGCTGAAATATCGGTTTATGTACGAAATAAATTTTTGATCACTATCACTATTTCTTTTTTAATGTTTAAATTTTCCAATATCAATTCATTTCTTATCTTATTTATAAACTTTTTACAATTTAAGTAATTAATAATTTACGCCACTAGACAAGAATTCGCTGTAATTAAAAAGTTATTTCGTTGTGAAAGAGCTGATTGCATTTTCTCTCATTCAACGAATCCTTTCAATAACATTTATACATGCTTCTTTTGGGTTATAAGATAAAATTGATGAATTCAAATTGCATTAATTATCAACAAAGATTAATTACATAAATTAACGATTATTGTTATTATGAGTAAAAATGTAACTATTATGATAAAAAGTAGTCGAAATAATGCTGTTTTAAAGCATGATGGTTGGTAATTCGAAGTGTACACTATGCATGCTGATCACAGACGGTTCCAAAAATTCAATTCTAGAGGCCCCTAACAAGATTAATCTGTCCATTTTTGTCCATCTGTCTTTATGTATGTTAACATAATTGTTCGAAAACAAAGCGAACTAGATGAATGAGATTCTGAATATGTTGTTATCACCAGAAGTATTAACTTGTATCCAATTTTGGACCAAACTCATTACCTGTTCGCTGCTGTTCTCTATCCGTATGATTGTGAAAACAATTATTTAAAAATGCAATAAAGTAGATAAATGAGAGTTTATGTTTGGTCTTGATATTAAAATTTAAGATATTAATAAAATCCACGAAATGATCCATGAAAATATATAATTTATTGCCTTCATTAAACGGGGAATAGGAGCAAAAAGAACAACGCTTGGAATACAAATTTCCATACAAATATCGAATCCCATTCTTACGCTTATCTTTATAAATGAATTGCCGTACTTGCATTAAATTTTGAATTTAAATTATGTTTTTGTCTTTATTCCTACATCTTTGTATAATTGTTTTTAATTAAAATTTTACTGAACAAATTCTGATTCGTAGAGAATTTTGATTTTTTTTATATTATTTCGTTATATTCTTTTAAATATTAGTCTAATATGAATAATATATTAGCAAATTGATAAAAAAAAGTATTCATTTCGATTTAAGTCAAATAAATCATTTTAATTTATCAAAGAATACTGATCAAGGACTGCTGTTTAACAACCCCATATCCCTTATTTTAATAGCCGAGAGAATCCGAGTTACGTATAATTGCATCACAAGTTCTCTGTTTCATTGATGCTCCAACCCCTATTAGTACTTCTGAAATCCTACTTTTTTGGTGAATATCCATGAATAATTTTCTTCGTTTTGTAATCACGAGACAACACTCGCCCCAAATTTTCTCCTTTTCCAATAAATACTCTCCACTCATTTCTAAACCAACAGAAAGCATTTGAAATGGTATTGCATAATGGAAATAGGGACGGAAAGGATATTATTACAAATCTATAATATTGTTCCCTGCCTGCATAGTCTCTTGATAATCCTCAAAATATACTTCTGCGAAACTCCTCCAGAGTTCTTAGAGATTTTCTTTTGTTGCCTCAATAGATTTTAAAAGATGACAGCGAAAATAAAGTTTCAGAGAAAATAAAAAGTCCCAAGGTGCCATATCAGGCGAATGTGAAAATCGCTCAGCCATTTATTTTATTCGTTTGTAAGATTTACAGATGAAGTTGTATAATGAAAATTGGAAACTGGATTATTATTGTGCGATAATTCAATTCCTTTTCGAAAAATGTTTCTTCGAAAACATCAAAGAGCTGTCAAATAATATTCTTTATTTCATAACTGGTCAGTTGATAGATATTCATCTCGCACAACATCATGAGAATCAACAGTCATCATTTCATCATAAAGACTGAATATTTTATCAGACGAATTCTTCTAAAAGCTTATTTAAAATATTGATAAATATTAACCATTTCTATCACTACTTTTATATACATATCTATCGGTTTGCGCACGAAGTAATACGATGAAAATAAAGACATGGCATACAAACAAATTTATCACAAAGTTTATTCTTATCTGTCTGACAGGAATTTTCAGAAACTAGTTACGAATAAAATTATCATAAACATATTTATTTTTTAATTATCATAAAAACTGTGACGCAAACGCATAGCTGAGAGGTATGAACTTTCGCCATTCTTGCGTGCGATGTTACAGATTGAATAAAAATTTTCATTACGAAATCGATGAAAAATTTTCTAACGTATTTCTTATGAATCATTTCAATGGTCAACGTTTTGAATACCACATCAACAGATTTTACGTCGACAAGAAAATCAGCTGAAAACATAAGATTCCCAAAATAATTCCTATTGGTCTTGTCACTGGCATTGTGTATCTCTTAGATCATTATTATTTAACCAGATGGCTTGCTGTTTATGGATGAGGTTCCAAAAATCAACAAAGAAGGATTCGCGTGCTAGGATCCATACTACACATACTTTCTTAATATAAGCTTAAAAAACCGCCAGATATTTTAGGCTTAAGTATGTCGTTAAATTGTTTGAATATCTTTTGCGAAAGTTAAACATCTTTAACGTAATTTTTTAAGATAAAAGATTACGGAAATGTTTACCATTATCACTGTTTGCAAACTGAATATGTTTTGACAGCCATCTAGATTTCATAAGCTTCAAAAAATATATTACAGTTTAGGAGCGACGTCTGTAAGCGCGCTTTTGTTATCTTGTCTTCTTAGGGTGATAATCAAAGTTCTGAATTCTGTTACCATGTGTCTTCAAATAATATTCAGAAAATCCCAAAAATAAAAAAAACCCTTGACCCTGATTACCATTACACTATGAAAGTTTTTCATATGTCTAACATTAATAACCTTGTTTCTCATTATTTGTAAGGTGGCTGTTTTAATTACCATGAAAATGTCCAGCTTCTCTTCCAAATAGCTTTAGTGCTTAAGGAATTTGAAAAATTTTTCCTTTGAAAGTCCATTTTTTTTTTTTTACCAAGTGTCTTCTTTCAAATGTAACATTGTTTGAAACTTGGCTAAATTACAATTATTTGCAACCTACCAAATACTTACAGCTCTGATTTCTAGTGAAAGAAGAATATATCAAGATTATTAATGAAAATTCTCTGAAATGGTTCTCTGAATCAATATTAAATATAAAATTACCCATATAGTAGTAAAATATCTTACAAATTCTTTAGCAACTGAATTTCCTTCAAACTGTGTTAACCTGTTAAAAGTATCTTCCAATTACTTGTTCTGATGCTCTGCAATTGTAACTGTTTGTCTCTTGAATGTGAATATCTGATTATTAGAACATTTTTTTTTTCCAAAATACTTCCGAATATGAGATAATATAAGCTTTATAATAGAATATAAACTGGAATAAGGCATATGAAAGTTTATATTAATTTTCTTAAATGAAACTGATATAAGCTTTCATTTTAGAATACAGAAATTTTAAGAATTTCTTAAGATAGAAATGCTATTCCATTAATTTAAGATATGATTTAAAACATAGTGTTCCAAATTCATAATCAGAATTATATTATGATTATCTTTCTTTCTTTAAGAAATTCCAAACATATTCAATAATCTGAATTCTAAAGATTTTGTTTCTGCAGATTAAAAACATTTACTTCTAAATCTAAAATATATTTGAAAATGAGTTCCCAATTAAATAACTTACAAAAGATCAATCAAAAAAATGTTTAAATAGTCGATGTCAAATTAAGTTCTATGCTCACGAGATGCTACAAATAACCTTATTACTTGCTTCTATAAGGCTCGAGATTATTGAAAATGAAATTTAATAGCTTTCTGTTTAATATGTGTAGTTTCTTCCCACAAGATATCTATTTCTTGTTCATATTATATATTTTTTGAATGGATTAGGAATCTTACTCGAAATTATTTTCTTGGTGTCATTTAATAGTCTTAACTTTACTCGTCCATCAATTTAAGTTACAGAGAAAAAAAATTAGACTTATTAGAAGCCCATTTTAATTCTTAAAAATACTGCATTTTACAATAAAACTATAGGTACTGTATTCTAATAATCATATAGTATTTTTTCTGTTAGGCTGAAAATTCCATGATTCGAAAGTTTTATTATAAGCAAATATTGTTTTGAATCACAGAATAGCTTCGTGTTTATCTTGTAACAAACATTATTTTTGATTTTCTTTCTCAGTTTACTGAGGGAAAAAACCTAAATCAAGACTTTAAATACAATGTCAGTGATTGGTTTTATCTATTAGTTACTATTGATTGACTGCTTATTTTATTTTCAGTCCTAGTCAATCATTGTTAAATTGGAATTTATTTTTCATCAATGATTTCTGACTGGCAATACGCAATTTAAATTAAAATTGTAATAACTTTTTATGACTGTATTAAGAATGAATTTTTTATCAAATCTTGTATATCAAAATATAAATCATAAAAGAGAGAAATATAGATAAAAAAATTGAATAAATGGGGTTTGCCACATAAACTTTAAATGAATAGAATAGATATCATTTTTAATCTTTTAAATTTTTAATCTTTTTTTCTTATTATACTAATTCTGACTTAAAAGAGAATATGATGAAAAAAAGCGATTTATATTATAAGTATTTTTATTTAAAAGTAGATTTAAATTAGGGCTTTTTCTGAGATTTCCATGTGCGCACCACTTTTTTTTGTTATATTATTTCTTTGTTGAATTCTTTTATTTCCTTTTATATTCTTGATTGCTCTGACTTTTCAAAAAACGATGTTTATTCATCTTCTTTTTGGTGATTTTTTAGATTCATGAAACCATCTGGCATTAATAACAATGACGCCAATAGCAATGACCTTTTATTTTGTTAAAACAACAACATTTAGATAAACAATTAGTGCAATGATTGTGATTTGACAAAAATAAGTTTGTAACTGCAAATGGCTCCAAAAACTTTGTTCTTTTATACGTTCTTTATTGAGATGCTTTTAATGTGAGTAGGATTTATAGGTGAATAAATTAAAGATAAAACGAATAAACTTGCTAATTATTTACTAATTATTGCAGCTACTTAGTTTTTTCGTCTGCTTTTTTAATGTAAAAACATGATACTGTGTATGATTTTTCAGCTGCTACTAGTCTAGATACTGTCTTTAACGAGAGGCAGCTGTAAATTAAGCCTATTCAGGAATTGTTGACACATTCTGCGATATTTTTAAATCTAGAAAATTCTACGCACTTTCAGTGTTTATTATGCAGAGGTTGTGTGTGAAGTGAGCTCACCTTTCAGACTTTCAGGAAATGAATTCGTGTACAAATAAAGTTTCTTGGCTGAATGCTGAATTATAATGTGTATTTTGGAACTGGGTCATTTATTTTATATGATTCTTGAAATTCCATATTATTATAAGTTTTTAATTTAATTAAATTAAATTTTAATCAAAGGAACAGATTCTGAATTTTAAAAATAATAATAATTTTTATTACTTCACTGTATACATGTATAGAAAGTATATGCATGGAGAGAAAGTATATGAAGAAGAAGCTGTTATACTATCTTCAAAGAATGGATACATCTGAAGGGAGAAAAAAGATACATTAGTGTCACCATTCTGATATTCTCATGCCTGCAAAAAAAATTGTTCATAAGAAATTCGAAAATGTACTATATTTTGATTATGTGCAGATAAAATTAATTTACTAAGAAAGATCATATTTCCACAAATATTTATAGAATTCATTTTAAATTTTAATGTAATTTCTTGTAACATAATTATATAGTAATATAATTAATATGTATTCGTCTTATATTTATTAAGCTTAATGATTTAACTGAGAACTTTGCATTTTGGAAGCAAAAAAACTGTGAAAATTTTTGGAATTAAAAATAATTATATATTTCCGAATATGCGTGCTATTCTTGTGAAAATGCGTGCATGTATTTCCCATAACAAATACAACCAATGCAACTCATTTCTCTGAAACGGAAAGATCTAAAATATTTCTTATTCTTAATCAATTTTTTTGTACAATCAATCTTTTGATACAATAAATTATGTTAAATTACTTTACGATTTCTTTAAATTATAGCTGAATATCCAAGAGTGAAATCTGAAGCTTATTTCCGTGTCAAAGAAATATTTATTTTTTGACATTTATTAGTTGTTAAGTATGAAATCATTTTAGCCATAAGTTGAACGATCGCATGCCATGACTAGTAAGAAATTAAACATTGAGCTACTTACAATATTTGCAAACCATTTCAGTGATCCCCGACAAACTATCTAATAACACGATGTTTTTTTAGCTAAATATTGACAACATCTTGTTAGCATGCACTTAACATCCCCATTATTCTGTTATGAAAACATGCCAATAAATCAAGAACTGTCATAAAATTTCACCAACACGTAATAACGTAGTTTTTTTCCTTTTGGATAATATGATGACATAAATGCCACGTAACTATTATATATATATATATATATATATATATATACTTCTGTACTTTTAATAATTATGAAAACAATAACAAGAACATATAAGAAGAATTAAGCGAAAATCGACATCAGTATTATTTTGAAACAATTTTAATTTATTTTACTTACTTCAATAACTAGCCGATATCCAAACTAGCCGATATTCAATAACTAGCCGATAACCAAATCAAAAATAAATAAAGAAAGCAAAAAAGAAAAAAAATGAAACATTTTATTTCTATTTAATCTAATTCATAATGACAATCCTGGAACCCTTTAATTCTGGAAATTACTTATTCCACTTAAAAACATTTATAAATCCTGCATTTTAAAAATTAAAAATTGTCAACGAATTTTAACTTTCGAAATCATTTAGATCTTTTTTTTGATGTAAGTGAATGATTTTTAAAGCAAATATAATATTTGAAAATGAATTTGAATATCCATATTCTCTCATTTCTTCTTTGCGATACTGTCGCAGTTATAAAAAATAAAGCATTCATGGAAAATATGTAAGACATTGTAAGTAATTGATTAGAATATGAAAGAAATTTGAAAGCACTGATGTGTGGTTTTAATTACTTTAAAATTAAATATAATATTTCCTGCAGTAATTTTGCTGTTGCTACAGTTTGATTTTTGTTCATGTTTTCTTATTTATGCGAAATATAATCGTTCTGTTTTTTTAATCAAACATCAGTAAATTAATACTTATAGAAAGAGTTCTTGTTTATAATGTTTAAAAAGTTACGAAAGGATTTATATTATTATTTGTATTTATATTATTATTTATAGAATTTAGTGAAACTAAATTAATACCAAGAAAGAAGATAGAATATTTTAATACATTATATCCTTCTATAAAAATCCTGTCCCCTTATTTAACTATAAAGTGAAGAGGGAAAAATTATTTTATTCCTTTCTCTAAATTTCTTTCTTTTACAGTTATAAAGCTTTCTCCTTGAATTTAAAAAAATTAATCTTAAAAATTAAAAAAATTATATTGAAAATTAAATGTTGAATTTAATTATTTTATGAAGGAATATGACTTTGCTTTCATCAAATTTAATTTCACAATAAATAATAATAACATTAAAGCTTTATCTTTAAGATTACTTGTAATAAAGATGTTATGTTTGTTGATACTCTAGAAGCAGATCGTTGAAATTAGAATTACCAAATTAGTTACAAACAATTACATTATCTTAAAATTCAAAAAATGTATCTTTTCACATGATACTAATTATTTTCCATAGAGTTTTTTTATATCTTTAATCAATTTTTAAAATAAATATTTTAAAGATATTTTTCAATAAAATTACAAATATGGTAAGAATTCCAAACGAATATTAAACGTATCAAGAACAAAAATTAGAAAAAAAAAAAAAAAAACTGGAAGAACACCAAAATTATTGATAAAAGTCATTACTAAAGTTACGGATGTTTTTTTATAGTTTTTATTTTACAATACTAATTCCTATAGACATTAATACAAAAAAAAATAAAAAAACATACTTCAAACAAAATAGTGAAATAAAACTTCTGTACTTAACACAAATCATTATTATCAAAGCAGACGCAGATTTCAGGCAAGCAAGCATATTTACTTAATTCTGAGAAGAATCTGTAAAGGATCTAAATTTATATTTCAAATATGCTATTAAAATGAAGAAAATAACAAATATTCTATTGTTTTAGGTTAGAAATTAGATTACAATGTTAAAATGTTAGAAATAACACATAACATCCATTTTTTAAAATGAATTTTAAAGTAACTGACTGAAAATAAGAAAAATAGTAAAATGAAAAGAACAGCTTAAGGCTTCTAAAATAATATAAATTATGCATTATGAATATAAATTATGTAAATTTATAGCTTAAAAAGATTTTGATGAAGAAGCAATTAAGACCAATGTTACATAAAATATTTAATTGAAAACTCTAGCGACCATTAACTCTGGCGTTCTAGCTCATCACCGAAAGGGTTAGTAAATAAATAAAATTTAAAAAAATAAATTTCTTACTTCCAGTCCTTGAGTGATAATACTTTAAACTTGATTCGTCCATCTCCATCGTCTGGATCGCAGCAACTGCCTCACTATCATCTGATTCGATTGCATCAACTGCTACATTCTGTGCAAACGATTTTTACATCGTGCAATTTACAGAGAGAATGAAAGAATTAATTTATCATATTTTTAACAGTGATAAAAAAACATACGAAAACTGATGAACTATTGATATGACAATTTCAAAAATAAAAAGCGTTATCTTGATTCTTCTTGAGCGTCCTTCTTGATTTCGAGAAATTTATCAAAATTAATTTGAAAAATTGCATTAAAATGAAATTTTTATCACTGAATGGTTTTTTTTTTTACTTTAAAGTGGCATAAAAATGGTTTTGTGCAATAATCTTCTCCAAAGTTACTGAAGAAAATCTTTACAATTCACCATTACAACGTATTCTGTGAAAAAAAAAACTTTTTTGATGAACGCTAACCACATAATAATATAATTCTAGCTTGAATTCTTCTATTTCTAGGCTGAATAATGACGATAGCTTGTAGAATGTTGTCTTCCGTACATTTTATTTACAAGCATCTAATTGCTCGAATTTCGAAAGGCGCAGTTTACAGAAAACACGCCAATGCATAAATATTATCACGTTTATTAGCACACTTTCGACACATTTTCCCCTTTATTATGTCATTCGAATTCCATGTTTGTTTGTATTGAAATAAGATATCACACTATATATATGGAATATTAGATATTTCTTCAAATTATCATAGCGACAAGAACAACATTAGAATGAAAACTGAGAAAAGAACGTTTTTCTTTATGTCCCTTCTTCGTTTTAAAGAAACAGACATTCAAACCTCTCAATCTGTTTATAGAATTCATCTGGCTCCGGTCTGATATAGATATAGGTGAATCTTATTAAAAAGAGAGAAAAAGAAAAAAATAATAATACATTGACAAAAATTATTTAAAAAAAATATAAATTTTGATAAGGATTCGAATACAAGAATCGAACATAATTGATCATGATTAAAAAGAAGGAAAAATGTATTGACCACAGTGCAATATAAGGAAATTCCAACAATATCGTGTACAAGAAACTAAATAAATAACCATAGCAATATACATAATCGTAATTATTTTTCATGGTTCCTATAAGAAAATAAAATTGAGAAACATTGCATTATTCGATGGAATCAAAGAGCAGGAATGAAATAGTTATGCAAAATAAGATACTAAAGCAGAATTACAGATTACCAGAATAAAATACGGAGAATATGAAAACTATACCACGAAGATATACTGCAAATACAAATCTAAAGGCATATTATTCCGCTCTGAGTTGTGACTTAAACGTCCTTTTTTTCCTTTTGTAATACCAAGAATATATTCAAAAATCGGTTTGCCGCATGTTCTTATCATGTGTCACGTGATCATGAATAACTTAGTTTGGGTTGGAAAGGATTCGTTTGTGCATTAGTTAGAGGATTTTCAAAAGTTCTGGATTTGATGCTAGAAAGATCATTATTTTTTAATCAATCAGCTGAAAATTCTCGTTTATTCTTCCGTCTAGCCAGACTGCATGAAGAATTTATTTCTTAAATGTTGATACGCTTTTGAAGATGATTATATTGAAATATGTGGCACCACCATCTCTTTGAACAATACGATTACGGAGAATGTATAACCAAATAATCCTAAATAGCATTAAATTTACTTTAAAAAACCCAACTTTAATAGAGGTTTTAGAATAATTATTTTTATAGAGCTAGTATTTTCTGATTATATTGGAATGAAAGAGTGTTTATTATTTGAGTAAGCTAACTGTTGTGAAGGAGATTGCATATAATATTTTCTTTGCCAAGTTAGCAGCCCCTGTTTAAAATAGTTTGTTTTTAAGAAAATAAAAAAATATATAACCCGTCCAGTCTCTCTGGTCATCACTCTCGAGGTTGACCAGGATGGAGAGGATATGGGAACGAAATTATATATAATATTTTAGTTGCCCAGTTGGCAGCACCTGTTTAAAATTAGTTTGTTTTTAAGAAAAATAAGATGTCAGTTAATACCTTTCAGTCTAATTTAATACCTGCAACTAACATTATCAATAAAATGTAGAATATCAAATGAGCAATTCATAATAAGAAAACTTCAATCTCATTTTTCATATTTTCAGATGAGTTAAAATATTTTAATTAAAAAATAAGAAATTTGTCTTTCTTCTCAATATTCAAAATATCAAAATAGAGATTATATTTGAACTAAACTAGCGTTAATGCGTAACTGGCTTCAACTTTGCCTGAATTATAAAAATTAGAAAAAAATATTGTGTATAGTACTGAACATAAGTATTCAGTAAAGCAACATAGTACTGAATTAATTGCATATAGTAGTAAGTATATAGTACTGCATTGTAGGTGTATATAGTATTGTGTTACAATAGTGTATAGTATTGTAAAATAGTATTGAAATGAAATTTAAAGTAACTTAATCTGGGATAAAATTTAAAATAAAAGAAAGTTTAACAATGAAAACGTAACTATTTTTTCAATTAAAACTGATACATTTTCTACAAGGAAAGTTTTGGGCAGTCTTTTATAATTCAGTTTTCAATAATTACAAGCATTGATATTTCGCAATCCTTATAACACGTACATCTACTTAGTAACGAGCTATTTTCCATGGAAGCGCAATTTTTTTTTATCATCCTTATATCATGATATCTTATGTCCTAGTTAGGACCGAATTCCTTCGAGATATTTGTCTTTGCCGTCAGTCTTTTATGTGCCTTTCTAGTTGCTTCTCACCTGCGCCAATACAGATAAAATATACATTTGATTGCGTTGAATAATTAAAAGTGGCTGAATCATGCTCATGGACTGCGATTTCGCTGCCTTGCCCCGAGAACAGCTGCTCAAACCTGATATCAGCAACTTTCTTCGGGGCAGATATTCTTGGAAAACATAAGAGTTTTAATGGCATGCCAGGCAATGCTAAATATCTCGCCAGACAGCGAGAGAGAAGCTGCTATGGAAGCAATAAAATTTCTATCGGCAGACTTTTACTATGATTCATATCTGTTGCGAAGTCCTTGGAAGATATACTATTCTGCATCTTTCATATAGTTAGAATTTTTGTGTAAAAATGTGCATGGAATATTGAGCATAGTTAGCATAGTTAATTAAACTATTTATGCGCTAACTGTTTTTAAAATTATTACTATAAATCTCTCTATTATCTTCATATCCTTTTTATCGATATAATTCTGATGAATATATTAAAATAAAGATAAAAATATATAGAAAACGAAATAGCATTATTCAAATTTATTCATTTTTTAATAAAAACATTTCGTCATCATTTTTATCAATTATTTATTAAAATGGCGCATTTTAAACAAAATAATGCTTTTAGACTGACATATTTATATAAGTATCCATCGGCCGTTATGAAAATTAGTTCAAAGGCAACAGCAGGCAACAGTAGTTATAAAGTATATCGCTGAATCTAAAGCTACGAAATTTGACAAATAATTAGTAGTTACTTATTTAATTAGTAATCTACTTAATTAGAAATAAGTGCTCATTAAAAAAAACAAATTTTCTCTCAACAGTTTCAGGGCATTTTATCATAAAAAATTCACTTTCACCTCATTTTAAAATTCATTAAAATTTCCTTTATAGCAATGTTAATATTATTTTCAAGAAATTTATCTTCCAAATTTAATAAATTTTCAAAATTAATATTAAACAAAATTTTATAACATTACTTTTCTTTTATATGGCCACATGCAGTAAAGCAACAGGATTGTGTAAATCGATATAAATTTTTTAATAACTTTCGTGCGACTACTGGAAATCAAATATTTGATCTAATTGATGCTTTAACGCATCTCGCAACTTTGGATGCTTTTTTTAACATAATATTCTTTTTTTAAGCTGGTACTCCTTCCGTAAATTGGGAGATGCAAAAGTAAATGCAATGACCAATTCAATCAAGCCAGTTAAAGAATATCGTTAAATCAAATATAAAGTATTATCATCCTACCTTATTTCAGATTAGAGGTTGAAATCTCAAATATTTTTTTTGTTAAGTATCTACCTAAATAGTATGCAAATAAATTTTATATAAATGAGTCTCTTGTAATGTTTTAAAACTATTCGAATCTTGAAATTTAATATCTTCAAATGTCTGAAATTTAATTCAAATTGCCCGGGAATTCCTATTCCATGTATTAAGTCACTATTTTTAATAATTTGTTTTCTGGTATTTCAAAATGCTTTTTTACAGAAATATTTTCACATTAATCACAATTTACTATGTCATTTCTTAGTAATATTTTTAATAAAGAATCTTGGAAAGACGTAATTGAAAATAAAATATAAATAAAATTATTGAATTATTACTTCAAGTAAATAGACAAAATTTAATTAAATTTAAATTTCAGTATGATCAACTTCGAATCTCACCTAAAAAGTTTTAAAATATAACATTCAGTACTAAAAATATATAGTATTAGCATTTATTCTACATATATGACATTCAATATGACGTAAAGGATTAATCTAATGAAAAAAGCACAATAATAGGATAATTTAGTATTAAAAAGTACTATGTTTTATACATACATCAAGACTTGTAATTCTATAAATGAAGCGCAAGAATTCAATTTTATCCAACATTTGCATTCCCATCTTTTTCCTGCATTTGCAACTTTCTGTTGGCACCCTCAGATGAAGTTTAAATAATTAAGTACCAATGGTCTTCTCGCGATTTAAATTTTCCCGCCATTCATAGTGCTATTCCTCTACTTCCAATAAAAAAATATAAAGGCGAAATAATAATATATTTGAAAGAAAAAGAAAATAGAAAATTTAATTATCCATTTCATAAAATACAATTACCTTTTGTGTCTAAAATTTATATTAGCATATTGTTTTGGAAATAAAAAATCTAAAAAGCAATAATCGCGTTTTTATCATTCCATTAGATTTTTAACTAGTGAAAAAATTTAGAAAGTGCCAAACGATTATTCAAAACTGACATGCGTTTCTGAAAACTATTTCGATATTTTTCGAAATCGATATCATAGGCCTATCTATTAACATGGATAATATATGTTTTTTTATTGAAGATGTAGGATAGCTATATGGTTACTGTGGCAGGTGCTGTAGAAGGAAAACACGATGGCAGATGCGTAATCATTTTGAAGCCGTTATGGCGCCTTCCACATACAATGGGTAATAAATGCAAAAAACAAGGCAATGCACTATCATTCTCGCATTTAACAAGTGGTTTTTGATTTGAATAGGAAATATGCTGAATCATCTGGCAAACAAGCAAATATGGTGAAATTAATGGATTCAGGTTAAAGAATAAATGCACCTTCTAGAATTCGATTTCTGAAATGATTTTTTTTAAATACTTCTATATGCTCAGAACAGCAAAAAAATTAGTATTTAAAAGTATTATTTTAATCAAGAAGATAAAAGTAATTTTTTGTTATTGTTGTGTAAAATACATGATTTTTTTTTAAATTGTTAAATACAAAAAAAATCGAACGCTTATTTATTAGATATTATTAAGGAAATATATCTAAAAAACTAATCGGAAATAAATAAAAATTTCATTAATGCATATCCGGTGTTTCTCAATATATTTTTGAACATTGCCAGACAATCTGACTCAGCAATGCAATGACTAACGTTATCTACAATACTGTATATTTCGAAATGTGTTGTTTCCACCAAATATTCCATAAAAATTACGAATATGATATCTTTTGAAAATGAATTATTGCTTTTAATAGACAATTTTACAAAAAGTTTATATAAATGTATTTTTTATCATTTATTTTCAGTTTTGTCGCAATGAAAATGAAATGGTGATTGTTTCTTAACTATATAAAGGCATCAAACTGTGCATATTAACAAATTAATATTAACTCAATGGAAAATTGTTAAAATTAATTATTAATTTTCATTAGCGAACTAATTCAAATGAAATTTCAAACTTCTAATTATATAATTCTTCAAAAAAAATTACATGTTAAATCATTTTTGTTAGCTCAATTTCTAGTAAAAATTTTTTAACATGTTTAAAAGTTCATTTTTATATAGTTAATATTACTTTACTTTTAAAAATATGGCAGAATGAATTTCAACTTTAAGAACTTTTCCTTAAAATAATTTTATACCCTTTATTAATAAAATTATTATTTCTAAATATTTCAAAGTCTAAGAAAGAATCTAATTCATCTATTTCTGAAAAGTAAAATACCCTTTCATGCTGTAAATAATAAAAAGACGAAAAATTATTTAAAGTAGCATAATCATGTATTATTTTCCCAGCGATTTTTACATAGTATTTACAATATTGTGTATTCTTTATTGTTGTTTTATTATTTCACTTTTAAAATTTTTTCTTTGACTTGTATAAACATAAATACTTTTGAAATTTTATTTAAACATTATCTTTGAAAAGTAATTGAATAATATAAATTGATTGCAATCAATTAATATGAATAATATTTGAAAAATTGAAGAATTAGCGATTGAACTGTTAACTGTTAAACTGAATTAACAAGTAATAAACCATATTATTAAAAATTTAAATAAAAGGTTTTGATTTGCAAAAATAAGTCAGAAAATAAGCTATAAAAACTCAGATTATGACTGACATCTCGTCTTTTTCATCCTTTCGAATTGTTTGTTGGTGTAGTTAGTAATATTTAAGTCAAAATAGATGGGATTAGTAAATATTTGTTTAAGGCTTTCCTTTTTTAAACAGAAAATAACTATTAACTCCTGCTTTTGCAGAAAAAATTTTTTTCATTCGGAAAATTTATTTTTGTTAGTGTGATCTTTCTTATTCATCGTGATTCGTAAGGCACTTTCTTTCGACAATTTTCTTTTTCCTGTTATTTATCTTGCAATGAACTTTTAACAAAATCGATTAAATATAGTTTAATAATATAAAGAAAAGTCAAAGTAACGAGGGGAAGTTTTCAATAATACTATTATTATACGAGCTGCAGTTAACCGGATTGTCAGTTATCAGAATCGCCAAATATCCGAATCATTCTGAGAAAAGGAGAAAGAAATCAGCAAGTGGAATCTTTTTCAGTAAAAAAGAGTAAAGAAGCAAAACATCTAATTTTGATATCTCCAAAGAGTGATTATTTAACATAGAATATAAAATACAAACAGCATTGTTCCAGCAATTATTAAATTATTATGATTTCCTTCCTGAGAAATACATTTGTATTGTTTAACATCCGCATATTTGATTATTCGGACCAAGTCTCAATCCATATAATTGTAATTCTGATATATTCAGGTTCTACACACAGTAATGAAAAGAAACTTTAGTGTTTGAAAATGTAACTGGTAAATATTAACAATAAAAATTTTAATGCAAAAATGATGTAATGTTGTATTAACATCGTGAAAATTTATACAACACAATATTTATATTACATAATTATTAAGTAACTTCTGACTAAAAAAATTTTAAAGTTAACTGCATAAATACAATATAAGAAACATCAACTTTAAAGTTATTCTCCAATATAATGAAATTCAAAAATACTTTTGAAGTAAATATTTTCTTCTAATTTTAATTTTTGTTTGTATTTTCAATTTCTGCTAGTTTAAGGTAGTGGGAAGATTTTCCTTATTTCTTTATACCTTTGTAATCACGTGAACTAATCATTTTTATACAAATTGAATAGTGGTACTGAAATTATTCAAACTGTAATCGTAATCATAAATATCGTAGAAAAAACATTTTTAATGAAACTTGTGCATGTGAAAATTCAACTCACAAAATCAAGAAGTAAGCTATTTGCATTCCTTAACTGAAGGAAAAAATTAGATGTCAAATTTTTCGAACGAAATATATGTCACAAGATGTATACTACTATTTAAATATTAAATAAAATAAGCACTTTTTATGGAACTGAGTAAAATATACATATAAAGACACTTAAGGAGACAATGGCCAAAAACATTAAATTTTATTTTTACCGTTTTCTCACCAAAATATATATTTATATTTAACTAAAATAGTGTTATAAGATATATTGTTCAATAAAACGAATATTTCAAAGGCTTAGAGAAAAATAGCCCATTTTAATTACTTTCTTCAAAATAATATTGTAATTAGATTTAAATATGATTGAAATGTTCCAGATGTCTTATTTTTTGAAAAAATTAAATAGAATTGAAAATAAAGATTCAGGTTAAAATTAAAAGAAAATATGGAATGCATTTTATATTTCGAGTTTTTTTTTTTTTTTTTTTTTGATAATTAAAAAACAATTTTAGTTCCGGAAAACATAAAATTCTTATGAAAAGTCAATAAGTGTGACAAAAATATTTCTAAAAAATTAGCATTTAATGAAATTACAAAATCATATACAGTTTCATTCTAAATAAATTTATATTGGGTAATAAGGAAAAATTAAAGAAAAAATTAAAAAATGAATCGCCTGGAATATTTTGAAATTATACAAAATTACGTATCTTTTAATTTTTTAAAAAATAATATTTCATTTAAAAAAGTTTTTTAAAAAGAAATTTGACGTATTTATAACTTAACACATATGGATAAAAATTGCTTAGCTCTAAGAGAATAATTCGCAAAAATACCTAACAGAGTCCACCGTCCCTTTAATGATACCTTTATTAAGATAAAAAAGGAGAATCCAATAGATTTACCACAAAGTTATTAAATATTAGGCATTTTAGTTTTTGATTATTTGTGAGAGGCGTTTAGAGTATCATTTTTCATTACGTTATAAAAAAAATTCAATCATACATTATATAATGGGGGAAAAGGAGGTTTTAATAGGAATTTAATTTTACAGGAAGATTTAAAATTCATTTTATTTAAAATTCTAAAAAAATGAAAGCGTTTATTCATTAAAAAAATTTATCATAAATGATTAGATGATCATAATGATTAAATATTAATTTTTGAAAAAATGATATTTTCAATGAAATTGATAGTTATAAAACATGAATTGCATTAGCAGTTTGAAAAAGAAGGAAGGAGCATCAAAATTTTGAAACACACATGTTATATAACAGATTATGTCATATGATGTAATAGGCTATATTATCATATAACAGGTTAGCGCTTATGTGATATAACACGTTATATCACATAGGCTCTAATTGTTAGACACAAAATAGGAAAAGATAGTCTATAAATAAATCACTGATTCCAAGAATCTCATATAAATTAGAAAAAAGGTTAGGGTTTTTTTAATCCCCCCCGTTCCCCCTCCCAAAAAAAAGCTTTAGGATGTGTTTCTTTCTTCAAACTGCTAATTGAATTTTGGCTTATATTTATTTTGTAAATAAAGTTATTTGTTATATCGTACCATTTTTATGACAGCTTTAAAAACACCACAACGTAAAATTTGTTTCATCTGTTGAGAATCCAAGATTACTGGTTTGAAATTAAATAATTGCAATTTTTCTATCTGTTGAAGATAATCAGCATATCATCAAGAAACCGCCATTAGTTTATTTCTTTTTTACTTCTATCTATCTTAATATACGTGATTCCTTACTCCGCATATATAATTAAATTGAAAAGTAAATTAGGTTTAGCATATTACATTGAAGAAAATGAGTCTGCATTTGAAACCTCTTCTTCGCCAATAACGGAGTCTTATTTTTGCAGACATTTATAATTTTAGTGTCAAATAAAAAATATGCAAAATACTAAATTTTCTTTATCAAATTCTTTGTGTTTTTGAGTTATCACGTTCCCTTCGAAATAGATAGATAGACCGATAGACACCTCGGATCTAAAATTTTCTTTTGTGATTCTAGTGATAAAATCATTTGTCAAATTCTATTTAACTAGTGAGCTGTGTTTTTAAATAAGCATTATCTTATGCATCGGAACTTGAAGACCAACGAATAGATTTCATTCAAAATTTGATTCAGTTAAAATTTTCGAGAAAAAACTGGTTATTGAATTCTATTTCGATTCTTAAGAACCATGTTTTCAAACAAAAAGGCAATAATACCAAGAATTTTTAAAGAAGTTCTAAAATGTGGACATTTATCAGACACTAGAAGTAAAACTTATTGATTATTTTAATACTTTCTCTTTATTTACTTCATATGCGGAAAGTATTTACAATAAATAAGCTATGTTTAAGAGGAACCTCCAATATATTTAAAAATTAAATATTCAGTTTCTTCAAGTAAAATCTTTCCAGCAGCAATCAAGTTTTAAAATTTTTTCATTAAAAATTGTTTGAAAACTAATGTTGTGATATTTATTTGCCTTTGGGATATTTAGTAAAATTTTTATCCTATGCAAACTTCTCAATTTCAGAAATTGAGAGTAACATATTTACATATAGTAATATAAACATATTAGTCATTACATATAGTCATATATGTAAAAACATATATCATTAGTCATACATAACATATTAGTCATAAGAATATTATCAGGAGTTTCTTATTTACATGGATAATTCAACCATTTACTGCTCCATTTGTTGAGTTCATTTGAGATAAAAATTCTTAATAACGGTTTCTTAATCTGTATTGAGGAATTCGAAGGGAAATTTTTTCTTTTCCGATGGAAAATATTTCAAATAGAAAAAAAATTATATAATGAAAAAGAAACTCGAAACATTTCAAAATCTTACATAATTTTACTGTAGTTAGATAGCATGTTTGTAGAAGTCAAATGTAAACTAGGGTATGTTCTTTAATTTTTGTCAAAAAAATAGCAATTAAGTACAATAAAAATATTTATTTACACTATAAACAATTGCATTTCAATATGCATTCATTAACAAATAAAATTATTTAAAGATAATAATTTAAAATGTAGTCGGGGAACATATTAAATACAAGCAATTTTTTTTTCAAGAATTTGAAATTTTTAAACAAAATAGATAAGAAAAATACCAAGAAAACATCATTTCTAGAATTTTAGAAAGGCAAAATAATATTATGGCCTATTAAATGATTTGCTTATATGTTATACTTGCAACATGTAATTGTATTTCTAAATTTAAAAACTGAAACTGCCATTTACCTGTATTATGATTCAATACCAAAATTCCATAAAGATCTCAAGAATTCTGTAGCTTCTTAGTAAAATAAAACATTAACATGTTTTCAAAAACGAATGCGCCCTTAAGAGAATGTGTCATTAGAGAAAACTGATCAATCAAATAATGGGGCTAAGGCTAGGCTATCAAAATGAATAAGTACAAATTGTTAATTAAAAGAATGTGAAAGATTCTTTTACATTTTTAATTGTTACTTACACAGATTATTATTATATTTGGTTATTTTAAATGAAGTCAGTTTGCTGCATTTGCTATGTACAAGCATTAGAATGTTCGTATAAAATTAATTTAGAATATTCTTAATAAATAATGAGAAAGATCTTAATAAATAAAATCAGAATATTCTTAATGAATAAAATTGAAATGTTCTAAATAAATAAAATCAAGATATTTTCAAAACTTATGTTTAAATTTATTCTCACAAACTTTTAAAGGCTTTTTATCAAAATGAATTACATTATGAATTATATTAAAGACATTTTATTAGAATTCTTAAATTCTATTTTATCAGTTAAGGCAATATAAAATTCATTCAAAGTTTTGTCATTATGCAATGCAACTTATTACAACTCACTCAAATTCGAATAGTCTCCATAATATTAGCATATTATAGTCCTTATGTCACGAACTAAGTTTGATTTTCTTTCCAGTTAAGAAAATTAGTGCACACAAACGGAATTGGAGCGCATACATGACTCAACGACACGTCATTTTGCACAAGGGCTGTCAAATTTTGCACCCAAGGAATGTGTGAAGGATCATTTTTTTCCATAATTAATTTTTCTGGGATTTTGGATCAAGGCGCCTTGAAGAAACCCTGAACAAACAAAGAAGCGAAGATCGGGACACACGACTCTTAGCCCCTACTGTGCAAACATGGAACTTGCGAAATCGAAGCAGCAAAACATTCGTCATGATGAAATTCCTCAACAATAATGACACGTGACGTGTTTTTTGCAGGGGATTATCAGGTATATAAAACCAAGATTTCTTGCCATCAGCATCACACCTCTCGGAACGACATCCAAAGATTTTCCTTTGAGTTTTGCAGTTTTTGCAAGTCAATTCTATTCCAAAATGAAACTTTTCTCTTACATCGCTGCTGCAGCCACAGCTGTCTTGCTTCTCTTGGCACCAGGTAAGATAACATTCAAAAAAAAATTTTCTCCTCCTTAGCGATCTTTTAAAGCTCTGATTATTATAATTATTATATCACCAGTTACTTTTGGAATAACAAGCATTCAAATTTGAAATAGCAAGCATGACATAATGACGTATGGGATCTTTTATGACTTTCCGTTAAACAACGAGTAATACAATTTCGTTGCTTTAGTGTCAATATAAGTGAATCCTATTAAGTATGCTCGTTGTTTTGCTTTGATCCCAATTAAAATTCATACATATTTAAGTATTTAAAAAGCCTTTATAAAATCGCAAATCGGTAGTGTATCGCTTAAAATCTACTAAGGGAAAATTTGTTGGAATTCAAAGATTTCGAATCCAAAGTGAAATGTCAATCGAAGAAAGATTGTTCGAAAGTAACGAAATTTTTCCCGTGACAAAATTAAAATTATAGTATCCATTCGCAAATTGTAGTAAAATAATTATTTTAATTGCTATCTGTTATAGAAAATATACAGAAATAATATTACAATATATCCACTAGAGAAAATTACGCCTTGTTATGAGTTCCATGAATTCGAGGAAAGAAAAAAGAAAGATTTTTCATCCTTTTTCTTAAAAAAAAAAGCATTTATATATGGTGATTCAAAAAGTGTTATTGCAATAAAAGTTTTGTAAGTATCTTTACGAAGAAAGAAATTGTAGATGAAGAAGAATTAAACTAAAGAAGCGATGCTAGCTGATATTTTAGCAAAGAAATGAAGTTATGAAACAATAAAATTCAATATCATTACAAACTTAAACGAATTAAGAAAAAAAAAAAAGTATACGATTAAGTTACTTTGTCTTAATATATAAAGTAAGTGTATGAAATTAAAATCGAATTATAAGACGAATTTTAAGCGCTGATTTTTTTAAGCTTCATTATCGGTAATATTTTTTAACTTAAATATCTTATTAAAGATGTATAAAAGGATATTGATTTTTATTATATTTTTAATGCAATAATTAAAACTAAAATTTTGCAGCCATGAACTTTTGCCATTTTTGAAAAATGATATGAAATAAAACTAAAAAATGAAAAACGGCTGCTTTTTTTAAATATTTTCTCAGGAATGAAATATAATAAACTGAATAGAAAGTTGATAAAAACTAATTTCGCGTGCTGGAAGCAAGTTATCAGTATCACCGCGTGCCAAAAATTGTCCATCTGCTTATAAACTTTCGAAATTATGGATAATAGCTAGTACTGATGATATACAATTATTGAGGAGTATGGGGTTTACAATTTTTCAAGATTTACAGTTTATTTTATTAAAATCAAGAACTCTTCTGGAAAGTTAGGAAAGTTTATCAGGCCAGATTTCCTTTTTTTTATATTTCTCATGTGTATTAGTCTCATATTGATAAAGCTCTTATGCAACACATTAATTTTCCTTTTAAAATGTCTGAACAAAGGTAATTTGTATAATTCGGTCATAGTTTCAAACTCTCGGTGATTGCACATGGCTAAATTCCATATGGATATTATGACTAATTTGTCGTTCTGATGGAGTAATTTTTACGTATAATAAGAATAGTCTACAGGCAACGCGTTCGTAAACATAAATTCCAGCTGAAATGTCAAAAAAAATGAGGAAGAGGCAGAAAAAAAATAGTTTTTGAAACAACTGTAGAATACATTCTGTTCAAGAAAAAAAAATATTCCGTTTAAAAATAGAATGATGATTGTTATATAACATTCCCAGAAGAAATAGCCACAATAAAAAAGTGTCAGTAAATACGAGACATGAATACTTTTTAATTAGCCTTCATGTTAACTTAATGCAAATAAAGGTAAAAGTAAATAATAAATTTTGAATGTTTACAAACACTAATTTTTAGTTAATAATAGTCAAGATAATCAAATAAATAGTTAGAAAAGTTAATTAAAATAAATTTCAATACGTACTTTTATTAAAGAACCAAAAAGTAATATTTTTTTTAATTTTTAATTTATTACTTTTTAATCTTCCATTTGTATATCATTCGTTTAAATATTATATATACCCGTGATAATAATTAGAGACACCCGAGATAATAATAAGAGATACTCAAGTGGGCCATCGTTTGGGGGGGGGAGATTAATTAAATTATTAAATGATAATTAAGTTTTGCTAATATTTTATTATTGGGAATACAGAAATAAATGCAATTTCATAATTATAATACATCAAGAAGTGAAGTAGAATCGATCACAAAATACTATTTTTACTAAATAAAAAAATACATAAAAAATGAATATTCCAAAAATTTATTTATTGTCTAAAAATGTATTTTTTGTGCAGTATAATACTAATTGGTCCCTTTTTTTCTTTTCTTTTCAGCTAATGCTCAGTCTAGTAAGTTTCCTGAAAATATTTTATTCATTTTCATTTCAAATTCTAATATTTGTAGTATAAGTAACTAAAAAATTGGTTTCTGACACTTTAATTTATTTATAATATATATTAATAAGACAAAATGTGGTATTAGAATTAAATAAATTAATATTTTTATTAAATCATAATTTTAAATATTCTAAATAATTATCTCAAATAATCTATTATAATAATTTTTAAATTTTTTAAATTTTTATTAATGTGATTTTTATTTTTTATTATAGGCACACCAGCACCAGGTAAAACTACTTTCATTATGCTATTAAAATTTACTGAATATTTCGACATTATTTAACAAACATTTAAATCATTTACAAATAATCTCTTACTAAACAACAACAAAAATGATTACTTAATTAATTAATCGTAGGTAGCATTTACTTAAGATGCTGAAATTTCAAATAAGTTATGTGATTTAAATGATGTAATCTAATAAATAATGTAAATACTTAAATAAATGTCAGACATGTAGTATTTTTTGAAGCTTAATTTTGACACATTTATTTATTTAACATATTTATTAAGATATAATAAATTATTTTTTAGCTTTTAAATGTTGTTTTAATTAGAAATTTACTAGAATAATTATATAAATGTAATTATTGGAATTAATAAATAAATTTCTCACTTTTTTGTAATGATTTAATGGTTTCCCTAATAATGAATCATAACTTGATATCCCTTGTTACTCCATGTTGTTTAGTGGGACTGAGATACTTGAAAGGTTTATAAATATATTATTAAATGAATAGTTTAAAAATATTGTGCATTATGTTTAATAATTATCTAATATGCTTTCAATTTTTATTTCGAAATCTCTAACGATATATTTTTTTTTTTCTTCTTCTGCTTTCGGCTCCTTCAGACTCAACTGGTAAGTTTGTTATATATTTATTTTTGAATCACATAACTTTAGTATATATTAATTTTTTATTTACAATAACCCAGATATTAATTAAAGATAATCAATAATCATTTTGCATACTCCATCATTACTTTTCTAGTTTTAATTAATTTAAATTGAAATCAAATTTTCGATGAATTACTTTAAAAAATGTCACTAATTTGCCTCTTTTTCTTATTTTACACAGCTGCTACAACACCCTGTAAGTATATATTATGTTTATATTTTTTTATATTAAACTTAAAGAATTTTTTTCAAATCAGTTTTAGTAATGAATTCGTATTTTCGTGTATGGACAGGTTTCTTTATCATTTTCAATTCGCTGCTTGTTTAAAGTAGAAGAATAATTATTCGGCGTTTTTCTAAAAAAAATGTTTTCATGTTCCAAAATTCATAAAAAAAAAAAAAAAAAATTAAAATTGAACTAACAATTGATGATATCTAAGAAGGAATTTATTAGTTATTTAGTTCCAATTTGTGTTTTGTTATTATTATTATTGATAAAAAAACCAAAATGGAAAAGTTACTAATATTTTTCACTATCCTCTTAATTTTCAATTGGAGTTTTAAACTGGAATTTAAAAAACCCTGGTGCAGAATATTTTGACTCTAGCTAGTTTTAGATATATGTTATTTTAAAAATTTTCCTTCTTTATTTTTTTTAATTTTCTATGACATCAAAATATATATCGTATCAGTTAAAAAAGAATACTCAAAATATTAAATCATTTTTATTGGAATTCAAATTGGATAATTGGTCTCAAAAAATTAGGAATTAAAGATTTTTTTTTCAAAAACTTCTTTGATAAGACATAATTAGATCTGAAACTAAGATTGCAAAATTTTAATGTTACATATCATAAAAAAGAGCAAGAAATTATAAATCTGATTATTTAACCCTAATAAATAATTTTACAGGCATAACTGTTCAATATTTAAAATAAGTTCGATTCTATTTCCTTCTCGCCTTGTTTTGACAATAATGAGCGAGCTTTTCTCTATTTGAAATCTCGTTCAGTAAATGACAAACGATAATCCATTCCATCCGAGTTTTTTCAAACTAGATGTATTAACGATTCCTATTTTATCAGCAGATCAAAGATTAAACTGCTCTTCTGAAATGAATAAGATCATGGAAAAAAAGTTTTAGAATAATTTATTAAAAAAATATTCTGATTAAAGAGATATGAGGAAATAAATGGAAGCATTTATAATATAGAATTCTTGGTTATTGATAGTAAAAAGTCATTGTGTTTATGTTTCCTGATAGAAAATTATATCAAAAATAATTAAAACCCTCAAACAATACATTCTTTGCATAAATTTTGCTTAAAAATTTAAGGAATTCTTTGTATATTTTATTTTTTCTACATTTCTATTAACTGGATCGAGTTATTTACTTCATTTTAATATATTTATTGAATATTTTATGTTCGTTTATTTAAAAACTGTTCTTGCAAAACTAATAATATTTTTCTTTCTTTTTATTCTTTAGCTGCATGTAAGTATTTTGAACCATTTTCACCAAATCTTTATTCTTCCATTTGATTTTTATTCCTCTTCAGTTTGATTGAAAACTTATCAAATAGTTCTTCCATCGAAGATGAGAAGATACAACAGTTAAAAACTCTTTAAAATATAACATGACATGAGATATCTCTCATATTTATATATATATTTCTAAATTATATAATTTTCATATTATGTATACAAGAATTAAATAGGACAATGATTTTTTTATAAACAGTCAAACAAAAATGTTTCCTTTAAATCTCTAGAAATTTATAAGACTCATGGAATATTCGATAAGTTATTTTTTAGCACATGCAAATAAAAAGCTTGATACTATTAAGAGAATCATCATACAAATAAAATTAATTATATGTATATATAAAATTTTATAAATAATAGGGGACATAAAAATGACTAAAGTGAAAATAGTTGATATTTTTTCCAAAATTTTGAAGGAAAAAAATATTTCATGAATGCTTGATAAGCATTTATGATGGATCAGTAATTACTCAGAAGGTTCAGGAAAGTTACAGCATCGTGAAATGTTCAAATTGTTTTCAAACTGATTTATTACTATTATCTTTACAAAAACAAGCAGTAAGAAATGAAATAAGTCATGAAGCAATAGTTGAAATTCTTCTACACAACTAAATTTTAAAATCCATTCTAGTCACCAATTTCTAAAAAAAAAAAAAAAAAAAAAAAAAAAAATATCTACAAATTATTCTAAATCCAAAAAATTACACCCAATTATCTACTTAATTCTTTTAATTATGTTCAAGGATAAATTGAAGTGATAAAATAAATTATCTTAATTTTTAAAAAATTTATTAAGATATTTAGATCCAAATAAATTGTTAACTCCCAACAGCAATAATCATTGAGATAATTGTTTCAGAAATGAAGTTTTGTTATGGAATGATGCAGTCTTCTGTGGGAATGTGGTGTGTCTCATAGCTGAAATGGAACTAGATCTGGTGGCGTTGATTCTTACCAAACAAAGATACTTTGTGCGGTTGTGGGAAAGAATGATTTGAATTACTTCTGGATAACCAAATTTCTGTATTTTCTGTACAATAAAATCTTTTCTTCTTAAATTATAATTCCGTGTGTACTCATTTATTGGTGACTAAGTTCATTGTCTTTTTTTAAATAAGATCTTTACTTTTAAATATGTATTAAAAGAAAACAGAGTAAACCATAAATTATTCATATTTCAGATTCTCTGAAATAATACAGAATTGGGAAAAAAATGATTGCATTTTATTTCATTTTAAAATGAGGAATTCGCATAAAAAATTTCAATTGGCGAAGATGAATAATGATCAAAATTAAGCTACCATTACGATAGATTTTCAATAAATATGAAAGAGGCAGGAAAGATGACATTGCTCACTATTGCTGTTATTGTCAAAAAATATTTCAATGAGTTTAAGATAATTTTGTGGCGCTGATTTTATATCTGGATTTGTTTGAGTAAGATGTACTCCCGGTTTCGAAATAAAGTGAAAATTAGGTTTCAATAGTAGTATAAACTCAGCACTTAAGTCATATTGATACTACCTGAAATACAATTTAATGATAAAATTAAATCAATACAATAAAATTACTTAACCCTTTAAAGGGCCATTTTTTTTTAGTCATATTATGTTAAAATATCTTTAGGCTTGAAATTAGAATAAGAAAAGGAATTCATTTAGCTTATTAGATAAATTTAATTTGATTCATTAATTAATTTGGTTAATTAATAATTAAGTAACAAATCAAGACACATCATTTTGTGTAAAATAAAGAACTGAAGCATCTAAGTTTCTGACTTACAAAAAAAATTTGTCAGAACTGATGCCAACCTACATAATTTCATACAAAGATTGATAAATTTGGTGGGAAGCATACTTCCCACGGCTCTAGAAAGGGTTAATCAATTTATTGTGGTATATCCTAAAAAAATAAATAGAATAAATAAAAAGAAAGAAAGAAAAAGGAAAGAAATTATATGAATTGCGAATCAAATGTAAAAGAATAAATTTAAAAAATTCTCAATGTATAAAATAAAAAATAAAAACTTCAATAAGCCCAAATAGATCATATGCTTTCCTTTAATGTGCATTGCAAGTTTTGGGTTGGATGCACCAACAGTAATCTGCCGCCATGTGTGTTTCCCACTTACTCTTTGTTCCGTTACTTTGATATCTTAATGGAACTTCTGTTTTTGAATAGGCCTACATCACCAAAATGACCCAGGGATTTACTTTATATCTCCCAATTTAATTTATACAGGCGGTTACTTTATATCTCCCAATTTTTCAAAACTTTTAAGTATCTTTCGCGACAGTTCTTTATAGTTTTCTACTTTCTGATTAGCCTCATAAATTTAATAAATATTATAAAACATGACCAAACATAAAACTCAATTTCAGTCAAAGATGCTGAAAACTTCGCATCTTTAGCGAACTTGTGAATTTGAGGATCTCATAAAATCCTTGTCTATAACTTCCAATTGCACTGTTCAAGGAATGGCAATGAACTTTACGTTTCTCGGTAGGGGGACATATAGAATCTGTAAATAAATTATCATTGCATTTCATGATTACACAATAGTTTATTTGACAGTGAAGATTGTGTCCTGGGTGAAATGACTTGAAGACACATATTGTCTTTTATGTGGTTTATTGGTAGCATCAACAACAAAAGGCGCATGAATTACGTCATAGTGTAGCATACTTAGAGAACTACACATAAAATTTCTCGGGAGAGAGAGAGCCGAGATCACACTCTCCCTAGTATAGGAGTCAAGTTCGCTTCTATTGGAAAAAAAATATACTAAACAACAATAGGGAGACCACGTGATACATGATTGGCAGCTAGCTCCGCCCAGGAAGATCACGTGGTTAACTGAATTCTTAACAGAGGCTTTAAAATCAAGAAAAATTTTAGAAATATATTGGAATTAATTACTATCAAACAAATTTGATATTCTTCCAAGTTTTACAAAATGATTAATTGGCAGTGATTGGTTTTTTTTTTAAATAACACACATTTCTAACTCCTAATCAAATTGTCTATAAAACACCTCCAATCTTCTGATTCATATTCTGATCTCTTGAGGAAATGATTCTCAGGAATATTGCTAGAATATACAAGTTTCTAACAAAAACATTAATTGGCAGTTTTTCAACTGTGGCTTCTTGGTTAGTGATTGGAATGTGTTACAGACAAATTTAAATCTTGCACACAAAAAAACCTTATTCTGTATGTGTACGAAAAAAATCTAGTGAAAAACACTCCTCCATAATTAATAAATAGTAAGAATATGGAGAATCAGCTAAAATAATATCCTCGAAACTTTCTCATACCATGGCGTGATCCTCCAGTCTCTAGAATAAAAACTGTGGACCTTTAGCAAAACCTTGAATTCATCAAATGCAAAGACTTTTATTTTTAGGTTCCCAAGCATGAATAGTTTACGTTTCGAAGTATAGTGTAAAAATTCATGTATGCATTTTTGACGAATTTTATCAACCAAATGAAAATCAAAGTTGACACAGAACTACAATTTTATTAACAAGATTACATATTAAATTTAATGTTTCTAAATCATTTGAATACCAAGTTTACATAGATGCAGAAATACGTACCGACAAATTGCCAACACATAAACGGATTTAAGTTAAAATCGCTATGGATTTACACTTTAAAAGTGCGTACTAAATTTTAGCCATTTAATTTTCATGTTTTATAGTTATCGTATTTGCTTAGACAGACATATATTTTGCAAATGGATTTCACTCGAAATTTGATTTTAAGAAAAAATCTACAAATTTAGTGTAAAAAGTCACATATTAAATTTTGTACTTCAAAATCAATGCGTTTTGAATTATTGGATTTATAGACATACATTATTCCAAAACTGTGTTTTTGGGAATCAAAGAGGTCTGAAACCTGGAGATTCGTCACCATTTCGAATTAAAAATTTTATTCTTTTTATGTACTGCTGATAAAAAGAAGAAAACCAACATCAGCGGCCGCTGAAATTCACTTAAAAATTAGGAAAAATCAAGCAATTATCAAAATAAATAAATAAAAATAAAAAATAAGAACAAAATAAAAAATAATGGGAGAGAGCGCGAGAGAGAGAGAAAAAAATAAATAAAAAAATATGCTAGTTGCAGAATGCTCAAGGTTGACAATATTTAAGTAAAAGGTTGGATAACTTGGTTAGTAAAGCACTAAATATATTTTCCGTAAATTCTGTTTTTTTTTTTCTTCCAAAAGCTGTTATTTGCTAATTGACATAAACAATGGTTTAACCCATTATTTTCGGAATACCATTTTAATTGGCATATTGAGATTTGATTTCCAAAGCGAAATCTTGATCTAATGAGAAAATCAAAACAAGCCATTTTATTAGAACCACATGTAAATGGCTGTCCGTAGCTGGAACTAATCGCAATGATCTGGGTGCAGCTGCTTCTAGACTGAAACATTTAATTGCAAAATATAAACATTACTTAAGAAAAAGCAAACTTATCAATTAAAACTTACATTGTCACTTTCACATTGATTACATTTGCATGTCTAAATGAATCTTCTCAATGCTGTAACTAATTGCAGCTATTGCATGGAACTCAGAGTCATTAGAACTTTAATCTCTGTTATTATCAGAATCCTTCTAATATTTCATTGCATCTTCCAATCGAAAAATTCTTTTAAGCAATTTAATGTCTTTCAAGTCCCATAGAATTTCAGAGAAAACCACCTGTTCAAACAGATTTGGTGTCCGCAGAACAATAACTTTCAGGAAATTGCGACACTCTGTTGTTTTGTTTCCGAAACGTTCCAGTGTGTAAAATATGGGACCTAAATGGTTTTAGATTTGTGACATGTGGCCGCAATACCGGTCGTATATAAAGACAGGTGCCCAAAGAGTTGGAACTAAAGTCGTTCTTTTCGCTTTCAGTAAACTGACTATTGGTGGTGGATTGAAAAGGATAATTCGCAATGAAAATCTTCGCCTACATTTTTGCTACCTTGTTGGCATTTTTGCTTTTAGGGGCACAAATTGGTAAGATAGCTTTGCTGCTTGATTTTATAATTTGAATTCTTAAAATTCTTATCATAGTTATATATCTGAGATTTATTTTTTGTGGAATTCTCATCGCAGAATTAAAAATATTTTTTTTTTATTTTGTAGAAGGGGTTTTAAAACAACTCTTGCAGTCATAAGTCACTCAAAGTCATTTTTGTTATTAATTGTTTTCAATAATAAAATTAATTTATCATGTTACAGAAAAGAAGAGCATTTTTAATTAAAATAAATCTAAAATTAAAACAGATACTCAAATTTTGGGACAGGAATTAATTTAGTTTATAAAGTTTATTTAAAAATAAAACTTTTCACAAAACGATATTTTCCCACAGAATTAGTATAAAATGGAATTTTATTCTACTTAGAAATTTCCAAATAAAAGATTTCATGAGCATCATTATAAACTACACCCACATAATACAGAATTTATAAAAATCAACTTTCTTTATCATCTGAAGAATTCAAAATCTTTTCATTAGATCTGTAAATCATTTTCATATCGACATTTTAATGCAGCTGATTTTCCGCAGCTTCGTAAAGCTAGACATGGCACTTCAATTGAAATATTCACACGAAGAACTGTTATATATAAATTGAGATTTGACAATTTTATTTGAAACAAAGTATTATTGCTAGATGTCACAACCAATTAGTGGTATAAAATTAAGATCTTGTTGGTACATTTTTCAAAAAACCAATAATATACAATCTTTCTTTCTTGATGTATGACAATAATGTATAATATTTTTCAAAGGATGTATGACTTTTGCAAATCTAAAAAAATAAGAATGCCTGACTTACCATTCATCCTAACTTTTTCACTAAACTGATTCATGCCAATCTATTTTCCGATAGAAAATTATTTCTTTAAACAATTAAAATTTAGAAGTCATTTTTTTTATTTGAAACATAGCTTAAATTCTTTAATATAAGGTTCTTCAGTAAGAATAGAAATCTAATAATTAAATTTGCAGTGTAATGCCATAAAAAATGTAACATATTCTTTCAGTCACTTCTAATACAACATTTAATGAAAAAAAACTTCAAAGGATCTTGACATTTCTGCACTATGGAGAGAAAATAAAAAAATTCCTATAAAATATGATAAAACCATAATGCTATTGCAAAAAGTGTTAATACTAATGATACTAAACTCGATTAGCATCAGACTTTTTATGAACCCTCGAAACATTTAAGAAACTATTTTTAATAGCATACTAATGTCGCTACAGGATTCCAAATATTCCTACATGGTCTCCACGTTTTGAAAGGCATGCCTCTTAGTGTTGCCACTTTTCATTGCCAGTCACAATTTTTAATCGGTAGGGTATTTCTCGAAACATCTTCGGCATAAATTTCGTAAGGACAAAAAAAATTTTTATTAAGAAATTTATGATAAAAAAATTTCAGAAGATTATGTTAGTTATTTAAGACCGTTAATTTACTGAGTATAATATTAAGATGGTGCAGCATAAAGCTAAAAATTAAGAGATTTAAAGTGCAATATACAGGATATCCAACTTTCACATTAATTTACCATGTAATCCCCAAAGTTATCGAGATATAAACGAATTTACTTAATATTACTCCACGCCTACCTTGATCACCGCAAACTCTTTTATTTACTTCATTAGTAAAACAGCAATTGCAAACTTCTGGGCAAAAATAGGAAATTTAATGGTGGCGACTGCGTTATTACAGCCAAAACAAAAATGATTGTAAGTTGAAATATTTTTTTGTCTTATGACCATGAAGTAGCCATGAGGGTTGTGTACTGCTTGTTTCCAGTGATGTATAAGTAGCAGAAAATCTGAAAGAATACCCATCCTATTGATGATTCGGATCTAAAGAACAATCGCTTTAAGAAGCTCTGGAACATTTCAATAGAAAATACACCTAAGCGGTTCTTCCAACATCAGAATAACATCATAGCCATCGAGTTTAAAAGAAAATAAAGACCAACTTGGTGAGGATTTACAACCCATTAAAGTTTAAAGACAAAGTAAGGCGGGACAAGAAATAAATAGACAAGTTGCTAGAAGGACTAGAATAAGATCTGCTCAAACAAAAATCTGTCACTGTTACCAAAACGTTTCAGATGTTTTTTAAACAATAGACTTTTGCATTCGAATCATCAGCAGGACTGGAATTGCTTCAGATGTTCTGAAACTTCCAGTTTGTTGTAAATTAATTGAAGTCAACCCTGTTGACTACATCTACATACTAAAAACATTTCAAACTACTAACAATGTCGCATCGACTGAAGTTATATGATTATCATTATTAAATTACCTACCTTTATAGTTAAAATCGTCATGCATGTAATGTATATAGGATTACCACTCTATTTCACTACTCACTTCTATATTACTATTTCTCACTTTTTTGTATCGCTTGCTACCTCAATTATGAGTGAGAAATATCAGACCGTGGGTATTATTGGCATATCTGCAAGTAAGAAGCATCGATAGGTGCAATTTGTTGCAATAAGATCAAGTTCAATAACTTTTTCAACCTTTAGGTTAATTAGAGAAAAATAACACCAACTAAGACTGAGAGGAAATTGTAAAATTGAATATGCATGAGAACTGGCTGAAATTTTTTGTACACTTAAAATATGTTGATCGGAAATCTTGTTTAATAAGGAATGCGAATATCCCTTTATCATTCCAACCGATAATACAAAGAATATTTTGCCTAGTGTCAACTGAATGAAGCTTTCGAAGATATTTCGATTTATTATTATCATTTTAAAACTACTTTCACCCAATTTAATAATTACAAGAAAGAAGAAATTTATGTAACTAAATAAAGTAAAATCAACTTTAAAATATGACTGAGCTAAAAGGAATTAATCTTGCACATTTTTTATTATTATTTTAATATCCACTTTATTAGACAAATGAAATTTTAATTATTTTTTTACAAGGAAAAAAATCGTCTATTTATCTATTTAAAAAATTTTTGTGTATCTCTTTTTTCATACTTCATTTATTTAGCCTGTAAAAGTAGTATCAATGTTCGATAATTATAGAAACCCTACTTATTGTTAATTCTAATATGTGTCATTACTAAGATCGTTCGTTAGCATATTTTTCCTGAAACTTTGAACAGTAAATCTCATTAATTATAATTGTATGTTAGAAGGGAGAGTGAGAGTTCGAAAATAAAGACTTCAATGATTAAAAAAAAAAAAATGATCTTATTTGAATCGCTCTCCGTGGGGAGGGGGGGGGTATCTCGTAATTGAGGATGAGATGCTTCCGGCATGGTGGCTGGATCTCGCGGCTCTAGATGGTGCACGAAAAGGTGGGGTTCTGGCTCCTCCCATCGATGAAGGATGTGCTTCCTACGGGAAGAGTTGTACCGTGGCCGGTGATGGCCATTAGAACTCAACCACAGTTCCCACTAGTGTTGCTGTCGCGGTGGTCTGGTCATTCAGTAATTATTATCCTTGTGCCTTTGGGCGGGTCGGAGAGTCAGTGATATGACTTACATTTCTTTCACAGTACAAAAAATGTGAGAAACAGAGCTGTTGCTCTTACATACTGCTACCATTGGTATTATGAAAGTTATTATTAAAAACTTCAAGCCATTATTCAATTTTTCCGTATATTATTTTTCATACTATATCAATTTGTATAGATAATAAAATGAGAAAATTAATTAAACATTAAAATATTTTGAAAAAAAATGCTTTAAAAAAACGAAACTTTCTAAAATTATTGCTGTGAAAAATGAAATGGCTTTTTTTCTTACGAATATAATTTTTCCCACTGTAAAATCCATTTTTCTGTGATATATGTGCAACATATTGCTACTTTTTCTTGTATAAAAGACTTGTATGAAAATTACGTGGCTCTTGAAATAAATAATAATAATAATCAATCAGAATTAGTTGCCTATCGTAAAAACCGCAAAAGAAACTATATATCTCTGTGCAGTTACTACATTTTCTGAAAACCGTGTAGGCTGGTTGTTTAGTTATCTGTTTCCATTGCATTAGAGCCAGGAAAGGCTATACTGCGCCAAATGTATGGTTAATAAAAGATTTTTTTAAAAAAATATAATCTAAAAACCTTTAGTAAGAACAAAAGATGCATTAAAGATTTGCATTAAAATCGTAAAACTAGTCGGTATTGTGTTAAAATATTTTTAAAAATATGGAATTTATATAAAATGATAAAAACCAATTGCTTTTATAAACTTAAAAAGGTTTCTGTGAGGAATTTCCTCCAATAGAGTTAGCATGTCCAGTGATGAGGAGCTAAAAAATGTAAACGATGAAGATTAAAATCAGGACATTCAATAAAAATTTGACGAATCGTTAAAATAACTTGGCATCTCAAACAGAGAGGAGTTCGATAGCCAAATAGAAGATATTTGTGCTTTAAACGAATATGGAGTCTTGTCGATTTGGCATCGAGCTCACGCATTCGATGACAAGGCCAGGATGTAATTATGGGTTTTATGCAACGTAATTTATTATTTATCTGTTGATTCCATGATTGTTGCCATAACGAATAAATATTCTAGCAAAAAAGTTTTTCGCGTCGGAGAAGGGTATTCCAAGTTGCATAAACAAAAACAACCGTGTAGCATTGCTAGAGTATCGTAACGGAATCATTAAGCATTTCGTTTTTATAGAATAAATATTTTATAATTAATATGCAATAAAAAAATACAGTCTCTCTCTCTCTTTCTCTCTGTCAAGAGATTTTGAAAAAGATAATTTTCTTTAAAATTATTTTCAAATAGTAAATATATATGCAAGTTTTAAAGATGCGCGCGAATAGGTTTTTCTGTAGTTGTCCTCCAGGCAATGCAAGTTTCACTTTTCCCTCTCATTTCTCTCCAAAATTTCAAAAATCAACTATTTTTTTCTCCATTATCTATATAAACACTCTTTAAGAAGCAAAAGTTTGACAAATTGAAATTACAAAACAAAATGGTCTTGGGTTGGTTTCAGTATCTTGAGAATAAAAAAATACGAAATTTAAATTCAAAAGAGATTATTAAAATATGGTGAAAAAAGTTTTTAGAGTATTCTAAATATTGGCTAACTTTTAATATCTACTGATAACTACTAATCATCAATATTCTTTCAACTAATTACGACAGAAAAAGGGTACCACAAAAGCGTATTTAAAATAATGAGAAAAAAAATGTCCCTCGAATAGTTTTCTCGATGCTTTGAATTTAATAAGAGAATGTATAACTTTGGCATGTAAATTAGATGAGAGCCCGAAATTAAACTACCTGAAACTAAATTATTGCAAAAACGCTTTTCCTTATACACCTCCTTGGTGGTTATATAAGTATTATTTAATTATTCGACACTAACTGCGAATAAATTAATTCATCAGAAATATTACATAAAAAACCTTCAAATAATTTAAATAGTAAAATTTTTAATGCTTATTAATTATAATAGAAACGTATGTTGGATCATAATTGAATAAATATAATAACTGCATAAGTAACATAAGCTATAATAGATTCCTATAATAGTTTTAAAAGAAATTAATTTGATTTTTTTTTTGCTTACTTTCAGATGCGGCATGTAAGTAATATTTTCAGTAATTCTATTTTTTTTTTTTTTTTCAAAATTCAAACATTTCCATCAGTAAATTTTGTTAAGCATTTTAAGAATTGTTCTGTGTATTAATAGAATCAAAATATTACATAGAGTATATTAAGAAATTTCTTTTGTATTTTTTTCTCATAATTCGTAACACGTTTGAAATATTTTGTTATTAAACGAAATCTAAATTTTATCTATAGCCTCGACTGCGACTGTCGGTAAGTGTTCGATTTTCCTTCTATTTTGGAATATTTTGCTTCTAGATAGTGCTTTTATAAAATTTTATCATTTTCACTTATTTTCAAAATTAAAAAAATCAGAGGAAATTAAATATCATAAAAAACATATCTCCATTTTGAAAGATATTCGTAAATTGCAAACTGAAATTATATATATTACATAGATTTTACTGAAAGTAAAAACATGTATTTCAGTGTGCACAACAGATGAATAAAAATAACATTTTGTTTCAATTTGATTATTTTGTTTAAATGTGAATAATGTAAATAGTTATAGTGGCAAATAAAATATTTTAATCAAATAAATAGAATTTTTAATAATTACACTAGGACAAAGCTTTATTATCTGAAATTCTGTATCCAGCCTCTTTTATTAAGTTTAGAAATATGCTTTAAAATCGTCAGGTGAAAAAAAATTGAAAGTAATGATAAATATTTTTAAGAATATTATTTTGAAGTTTAGTAAATTATAATGAGTTTTAGAATTATTTTTGTTACATATTGTTACATTATTATATAAAAATAATAAATAATTATATAAATTATTTATTGTATTTATAGTGTGTTAATGTTAGTATAAATAAGACAATTATTCATAAATCAAACAAAACGAAATATTTTTTAAAGAAATTCTATGTCATCAACAATTAAATAAAAGGTACAAAAATATATTTAACTTTTTCAAAATTACTCGAATTTTATCCGATAGATGGCAGCAAAGATTGAGGGTTCGAGTTTCAATTGTTTATATAAGAGAAACAAAGGGTGAGGGGAAATGTGACTCATACTTTAATGAAATTTATAATTAAAATGTATAGAATATATTGCATATCTCACATTAAAATTTATTTTTAACTCACTATAAAATCTTCCTGCAAATGATTTTTAATTCCACCAGGGTTTCTTTTCTGATGTGTAAATATATGCATGCAAAAAACTTTTCTCAATACTTATTAAATAGAGCTTTTCAATATTATTTCATCTAAATACATTACTCTGTGAATTTATTATTTCTTTATTTTTCATTTCATCGTATTGCAAGCAATATTATAATTTAATCTTTGTTTTGTATCTTTATTTAGCTACAACAAGTAAAGGTAAGACAATAATTTTTCTTGTATTTTATAACGTGTTATATTCATATTAAATGGTATTAAATCATTAAGAGACAAGTGGATTTTTATACAGTATATTTTAAATATATTCATCCAATTTTAAAATCCAATGGCGTTTTTATTCAAGATCATATAAAAGCCGGTCAGATCTCAAAATGCCCACAAAGTTTGGCTATGGTAGCTTGTAGGTATTCAGTAGGCATTACATCAACTGCATGTCATACGGGTACACATTACTCCAATTCTACCTATTTTTCTGGAATATAATTGGTCTCATTTCATTTGTTGAGATTGCCATCCAGATTTTAAACTAATAAAATAAGCAAATAAAATATTTTAATCAAATAAATAGAATTTTAAATAATTTCACTAGGACAAAACTTTATTCTCTGAAATTCTGTATCCAGCCTCTTTTATTAAGTTTAGAAATATGCTTTATAATCGTCAGGTGAAAAAAAATTGAAAGTAATGATAAATATTTTATTTTGAAGGATATTATTTTGAAATTTAGTAAATTATAATGTGCTTTAGAATTGTTTTTGTTACATATTGTTACATTATTATATAAAAATAATAAATAATTATATAATTATTTATTGTATTTATAGTGTGTTAATGTTAATATAAATAAGACAATTATTCATAAATCAAACAAAAGGAAGTATTTTTTTTTTTAAATTCTATGTCTTCAACAATCAAATAAAAGGTACAAAAATATATTTAACTTTTAAAAAATTGCTCGCATTTTATCCGATAGATGGCAGCAAAGATTGAGGTTTCGAGTTTCAATTATTTATATGAGAGAAACGAAGGGTGGGGGGTGGGGGAAATGTGACTCATAATCAAATGAAATTTATAATTAAAATGTATAGAATATATATTGCATATCTGACATTAAAATTTATTTTTAACTCACTATAAAATCTTTCTGCAAATGATTTTTAATTTCATCAGGGTTTCTTTTCTGATGTGTAAATATAAAAAACTTTTCTCGATACTTAGTAAATAGAGCTTTTTAATATTATTTCTTCTACATATATTACTCTGTGAATTTATTATTTCTTTATTTTTCATTTCATTGTATTACAAGCAATATTATAATTTAAAATTTGCTTTGTTTTGTATCTTAATTTAGGTACAACAAGTAAAGGTAAGACAATAATTTATCTTGTATTTTATAACGTTTTATATTCATATTAAATTGTGTTAAATCATCAAGAGACAAGTTTATTTTTATGCAGTATATTTTAAATATATTCATCAATTTTAAAATTCAATAGCGTTTTTATTAAAGATCATATAAAAGCCGGTCCGATCTCAAAGTGCCCACAAAGTTTGGCTATGGTAGCTTGTAGGTATTCAGTATGCATTACATCAACTGCATGTCATACGGGTACACATTACTCTAATTCTACCTATTTTTCTGGAATATAATTGGTCTCATTTCATTTGTGGAGATTGCCATCCAGATTTTAAACTAATAAAATAAGCAAATAAAATATTTTAATCAAATAAATAGAATTTTAAATAATTTCACTAGAACAAAACTTTATTCTCTGAAATTCTGTATCCAGCCTCTTTTATTAAGTTTAGAAATATGCTTTATAATCGTCAGGTGAAAAAAAATTGAAAGTAATGATAAATATTTTATTTTGAAGGATATTATTTTGATATTTAGTAAATTATAATGTGTTTTAGAATTGTTTTTGTTACATATTGTTACATTATTATATAAAAATAATAAATAATTATATAAATTTTTTATTTTATTTATAGTGTGTTAATGTTAATATAAATAAGGCAATTATTCATAAATCAAACAAAAGGAAGCATTTTTTTAAAAAATTCTATGTCATCAACAATCAAATAGAAGGTATAAAAATATATTTAACTTTTAAAAAATTGCTCGAATTTTATCCGATAGATGGCAGCAAAGATTGAGGGTTCGAGTTTGAATTATTTATATAACAGAAACGAACGGTGGGAGGAAATGTGACTCATAATTAAATGAAATTTATAACTAAAATGTTTAGAATATATTGCATATCTCCCATTAAAATCTATTTTTAACTCACTATAAAATCTTTCTGCAAATGATTTTTAATTTCATCAGGGTTTGTTTTCTGATTTGTAAATATAAGCATACAAAAACTTTTCTCAATACTTATTAAATAGAGCTTTTTAATATTAAATTTCTTTTAAATACATTACTCTGTGAATTTATTATTTCTTTATTTTTCATTTCATTGTATTACAAACAATATTATAATTTAAATTTTGCTTTGTTTTGTATCTTTATTTAGGTACAACAAGTAAAGGTAAGACAATAATTTATCTTGTATTTTATAACATGTTTGTTACATTCATATTAAATGGTATTAAATCATTAAAAGAGAATTTGATTTTTATACAGTATATTTCAAATATATTCATCCAATTTTAAAATCCAATGGCGTTTTTATTCAAGATCATATAAAGGCCGGTCAGATCTCAAAATGCCCACAAAGTTTGGCTATGGTAGCTTGTAGGTATTCAGTATGCACTCCATCAACTGCATGTCATACGGGTACTCATTACTCCAATACTAGCTATTTTTCTGGAATATATTTGGTCTCATTTCATTTGTGGAGATTGCGATCCAGATTTTATACTCTTAAATTTGTCGGCAATGATGTATGAAAACGATTCTTTACAAAATGTCATCAAAACGGTCACGAAAAACCATGACAGTGTAACTGTGATTGAAATGCAAATCTTTAACTTCTGTACATTCGGTCGTAACTATTGGGAATGTATGAGTGAACCTTTCTTATTATACAGCATGTTATCATATAAGATTATCATGCTAATATTATATTACGTTATTTATTGTACAGTATTCAGAATATCAAACAGTATCATAGGTTATCGTGAAATATCTTGTGCTAATAGAAATTTTTTTATGTACTACATCATTTTGAAATTGGATGAAAATTTTTGGTCCACACTGTATTTTATTTCTGAGTGATAAGTAACAAAAATTCTAAACATATCGTATCAAGATCGTATCGTATTTTTTTCACGTATATATGAATATCGTGTCGTTTCTGATCGTATTATTTTAATTCAGTCTGCTAGTAATTCGAGTTTATTTTATTTTTAAATATAAACGTCCTCTTCTTTCATCTTTCCTCTCACCCCTATTTTGACGAATTAAATCTATCCTAACGCATGCGCAAAAGCGAGGAGAGTTTTAGAATCTGTTGTCAAACAATAGTCAAGCTTAGTTTTACTAAGATCTCGTTTCAAAACAACACTAGGATTACTCTGGTGAGGACCTCGTAATTTCGAATAAGCGACAGATGACGAGGACAACACCTGAGTTTGCAAACCCACCCTCTTCAAATTTTTTCACAGCACCAGCAGGAGAACAGTTGGCCCACACTTATTTAACGCATATTATATCAGCTCATACGACAGAACTGGGTGTCAAACCTGAAACTCTTCAATTCTGAGTCTTTACCTCCAGGGCATCACGCCCTCAACTAGTAGTCAAAGCGTTTCTTATGCTAATTTATTGTTAAAAGCAATTTTATCGATTTTTTTCGCGACTATAAGTAAAAAAATATCATATGAGAGGGAAAATTCAGTATTTTAATAGATCTCATTATTAATTTGTTTAGGAAACCTCCGATAAAGCTCACAATCAAAATATATTTTTATAAAATTCCAAATCATTTCACCATATTTTTCTTACAGAGGTTTCACATCATGAGTAGTCATTGTTAGCACAAGCTAAAGTCGATTATATGTTTATTTAAAAATAGCGAACGGGAAAAGAAACACCAGCAATTCATTAGTAACACCAGCAAAATGAAATACAATATTGGAATAAATCGGCTATAATACCAATTTTTCGGAATGGGGCGTCCATAATAGTTTCATTTGTTATTTATATTGCTTTATTTGCTGCAATTTATGTTATGCACTACATTTATCGGAGTGAAGAAATATTTAGCATGTTTCTTAACTTTTGTAGAATTCAATATAACTATTTAATATTAAATTTTAAATAACATCAATTTGTAGGAAACCCACTGTAGTTTAGGCTGTTCTTCGAGAACAACTGATATTCAGCTCACTGAAATACTGATATTTTTCTGAATTTTAATGGTATTCAACTGAAATTTTGATACAAATTATTCTATATATTTGAAATTAGAAAAGGAAAGATATGCTATACTTCGCGAATGCGCGTTTAATATTTAATCATCAAAATACTCCAATTTCCACAAACATTGATAGAATTCTTTTCATGTTTTAATACAATGATTTAATAACATTTTTCATATTCCGGGAATTTAGAGTTAATTAAATGGAAACTCAACAATGTAATATTAAAAATTTGGGTTATTTTGAAATTTTATTTTTATTACATTTTGATTAATTTCATTATAAGTTTCCTTATTATTATTACGTATTATTTGAATATAGTGCTATATTTGAGCTCGAAGGTATTGTCTAAAGCAAAGAAAATCATTACTGACATTTAATATTATTTGATGATGATGTCGTGTCCGCGTTACCACTGAAAGGGGGTGCAGTAGCTTCTGAGGGTAAAGACCCCTGAGCAACTGAGGGCAGAAGTCTGACTTCTAGCTCATATGAAGATGGAACTCACGCATTCCCTTGCACAACCCCTTTTTACAAGGGAGCACATTCACACACCTCACAGAGCGAACACAGATGAAGAACAACCATGCCCGAACCGGGATGCGAACCCGAGACGCCCAGATTACGAGGAAGAAGCGCTACCCCTATACAAGGACGCCGGCAATACTATTCAATATCAATTTCAAATTAATAGTAATTTACTCCTAATTAATGATTATTCACTGCTTTAAAAATCGATGAAGATGAAACGGATTTTAGTTTACTCCGTTGCTTAGAAACCAATGGGGTGAACCAAAATCCGGAAATATTCAGAAAAATGCGTAAATCCGAAAATGTCCAGATTCTTTTGATCACATGATGAATCTACTCTTTTCATGTAAGGATCAAGTGTCAAGTTTCATCCATCAAGCTCGTTGTGTTCTTAAATACCGTTCCCATTCCCCGTTGTCTTTACGGATATGGTTATAAATCTGCTATTTGCTCCATTGTAGGACCACTTTCGCTTGTGGAAGTCGATCGGGAACTTCTTTGAAACTGTCAGTAAAATGAACAGACATCAAATAACCGCGGAAAACCACTAGTGGAGGGAAAGGGAGGAAAAAGCGCTGGACTCAAGGCGCGCACGGGCCGTCGGATGGGAGCTTTATTTTATCATTTTTTTATGCATCCGACTAACAAAACGGACAGGCACAAATCTGAATTTCATTTTATTTTTCTGAGGGAGATTTAAACCGTAATGATTCTTCAAAACCTCGGATTAATTACAATATATTTTCTATGTAAATTTCTACACTACAAAGTAGAAATATTAATACATTAAATCAACGTTTGCTATTTTTAAATATTTTCAGTATTAACTTATTATATTTTTCACTAGCGGCGGCAACTACAGTGGCTGCAACAAAAACTACTGAAGGTAAGCAAGGTTTTTTTTTTTTTTGCTATTATTGAATTAGATTCATTGAAAACATTACTTTATGGACACAAAAATATTTCTAAATTTTAATTTTTCTATTATTTTTACAGCTCCTAAAAGTAAGTATTAAAATGGTTTAATTTTCTCATAATAATGTGTTAATATTGAATTAATGAATACTTTTTCAAATCCAAGTAAATTAATAAAACTAAAGATATTCTGTCAATTATATTAAAATTCCTGGAAAAATTAAAGCATACTTTTCATCATATTGAACAGAAAAATAATAACAATTTAAAGGGTATTTTCTTTATAAATTCCTACTTTTCCCCCTCAGTTAGCAAGGCCGGTTTAAACCTTCTAGGAGCTGTGAGGCAATGTAGATTTCGATGGGCTTCTTTCTCCAGCAAATTTACAAAACCAGTTATTCTTTTATTGATTTCAATGTAATCTTTTTATAAGTTGTTTTAAGTGACAAATCTTTTTCTGACACAATCTAAAAAATATTTAATAAAAGGATGGAGCATTTTTTAATTATAAAACCCCATATATTTTTTTTAGAATTACGATTAATGTAACATAAAATTTGTAAATTGTAATGAGTTAGAAATATTACTGGAATAATATTCCAAGATTAATTTAAGCAATATTTAATTTTAAATCGATTATGTTTGATTATATTTTGTAATTAAATAAAACACAAGATAAAATAACTTCCAAAATATCACAAAAAATCTTGGGAAGTCCAGATCCCTATAAATTGCCTATTTCACTAATTTATTGCTACTTCTTTCCTACCAGTTACAACAAACTTTTTATCGTTAATTTAGTAAAACTTCCCCAATTGCTCTTGTTTTTGTGGTAGTTATTCCCCCATCGCAAAAAAGGCCACTTTGGTTTGGTCAGAAAATTTCGTTTTTCTTGCTCATAGAACCCAAAGAGAAATTCATTAAAATCTAGAATTCGAATTTTTTAATGATTGTAATATTTTTTCTTTGGTTATTTACTTACTTGGTGGAAAGTTGAAAATTATTCCTAAAAATAAAAATCCGAGCAAACAAAAATTATGTCTTTAAAAAAAGAAAGAACATAAAAATTATCGATTGAACTTACTGTAGAATTCTTTTTTTTTTAAAGATAATTCTTAAAACTTACTATAGAAGAAATACTAAATTAAGGTCTGTTTTCGAGGATGTTTTGCCTTTCAAAAATGAAAACCGTTCAAAACTGCTAAACCACAGCTCAGAACCAATAAACAGAACCTGTATTCACTGGTTCTGTTTGCTTTCAATTAAATATCTCCCGCATAGCTTGATGGTCATAAAATACATAAACACAGACGCACAGACATTCAGTTTTATTATTAAAAGAGATGGAAGTTGAATCACTAAATCGATATATACTGAATGATAGATAGACATACTTTTAATGGAATTTTGGTACAGTTTCTAATTTCGTTAACTTAGCTCTGTTTGTTTTAAATTGCCATACAGTCAAATATGTTTTCAAAGTTGGAATGGAAAGCTTAGATTTAAGATGGTTTAATCTTCTCGTCAGCTTCGTATACGAGAAAATAAAGACTTAAAAGAAATGAAAAATAGAATTTCACCACAGTTTAAAGTCACACGGTTGTTGGATCTTTTCCCTATATGTAATAATAATTTTTCCAAGAACTTAACTGATAAAAAATAATCACAGTCAGATATTGTTTCATAGTTGGAATGGATGGCTTAGATTTAAGATGGTTTAATCTTCTCGTCAGCTTCGTATACGAGAAAATAAAGACGGAAAAGAAATGAAAAATAGAATTTCACCACAGTTTAAAGTCACACAGTTGTTCGATCTTTTCCCTATATGTAATAATAATTTTTCCAAGAACTTAACTGATAAAAAATAATCACAGTCAGATATTGTTTCAAAGTTGGAATGGATGGCTTAGATTTAGGTCCTAAAAATTCATAGAAGCATGATTTTTTCAACCATGGATTACAAATGATAATTTAAATTTTTTTATAACTTTATTCATCAAAATTATAATTTTATGAGATTTAGAAAAGCATGCTAATTAGTTCAAAAAGTTTATTTATTAAATTATCATATTTAATACTTTTAAACCTCCAAGTGGTTTTTTGTCACTTATGCGAATGGAATTTATCTTATTTTCTGTGAATTTCGTTATTTATGCTGCTCATATATTATTACTTCGAGTTACATTTTGTTACTATAGCGCTGAGTTAAATAGATTGAATTCATTTATTTTCAAAAAATAATGAACCTCTTGTTTTCATTGTAAACAATGCACCTAAATATGGATTCAAAATTTTTTGTATTTCAAGGATTAAAATATATTAAGAGTGCTAGCCTAATCATTAATAAAAATTATTTTTTTAAATTTGGAAGATGCACTGGTTGTGACAGCTAGCTCAAAATATTCCTCTGTTAAGGAATGACTTTTAATCTAATGTCAAAGTCGCTTCTTTGAACATTTTATTAAAAAAAAACATAATAATAATAAATAAATTTGGATAAAGAGATAAATTAGCAATGTGTACCATATTTCTGAGTACAGGTAATATCATTAAGAGATTAATTCACTATACAGAATTCTGTAATAAGATACATTATAATCTGCTTGCAACAATGACGTCATCGTACTTTCACGCGCTACCAATCAAATGCTCTACGACAATTTAGTATTAGAATCCATGCCACATCTTATTAGAAGATAAAGAACATGGCATCATGCCGTAACATAAAACATAAATACATCGTACATTATGCTAGATAGCGAGCATAATTATATTCATTATATTAATCGAATAATATCAATAATCGATTTCTGTTATTACTAACTGAGGATATTAATGATAATAATGAATAAATCACATTGTACTAATACATGTTTTATGTCTGCAACATTATGTGTATAGTTTATGTAAACAGTGAAATTTTATTCCTGAAATGCTTATAGAAAAAATGACTTTGAAAAAATTTGTCTGTATTGAAGAGTTTTCAAAAGTATTTGTGCTATATAAAACTTTTTTCAAATTAATCTATTTTCAGAGTCTTGATTTTACTAACTTGCATGCATCTTGATGCAGTACGTCGATTTGAAGCCAAAAGCTGTTTGAGAATTGATTTAAGAGGGAAAATATATATTTTTGTATTGGTTATTGGGAAACTACCTGGAAAAAAGGATGTACAAAACTCTTATTGAATAAAATTCTTTTATTCTATATTAATTTGTCCATTTTTATTATTGCATAAGCTGAATTTTATAAAATCCTTAGCACAAAATTGGTATTACTCGATTTAAAAAAAAATGCAACGATTATGTTTAAAATTATGATGAATGGAATCCAGAATGTATTCTTTTTTTTCTGGGAAAATAGCAATATAAAATAGTTGACAATACTTTATAAACTTTCCCGTGATGTACAAAAAATAAATAGAATCTTTTTAATAACTATTAATAATTGCAAAAACCATGATATTGTGTTGCTGTTAAGAATAATTTCAGTCTGAAATCAATTTATTTTAGATCGATCTTTAATTATGAGTTTATTTAAGAGACAAAAAAGAAAACGATTATTTAAATTTTTCATTAAAATTAATAATTGGTTTATGATTAAAAAAAAATAGTATCATGTTATATTTTACAAGTATCTATGATCTTTTATTGGAAATACAGTGATTCCTTAAAATAATCGTACACTTTTCAAATGTGAGGAAAAAGCGTTGCAGCTTGGCATTAAATTCAAATATGATGTCCAGTATTTTTTCATATAAACTCCATGCAATTTTTTTTTTTTTTTCATATTTTTGGAGAAAAAATCGATTTTGTCTTATCTTGTTTTTTGAATAAAATTGAAAATATAAGAAGACAGAGATACTACATAAATGTTCATACATTGAAGGTTTTTTTGGATAAATTCATAGCTAAAATTATCGTCTGGCACTTTTTATTTTTATTTTTACATTCTGGCTACATTTGAAAAATCGTTTGGCATTAATCTTTGTCTGCTTAGTTTCCCATGATCTATTTAACATTTTAAAATGGTTCCTAAACGGAAGGGAATAACAAGCGGCTTCATAAAATGATATTTTTTAAATCATAGCAGTGGGAAATCGATGCGATATATTGCTAAATTAATAAATTTATCATATTCTTCTGTGCAATATGACATAAAACGCTTTAACAAAGAAAACTGAATCGAAAACAAAGTAAGTAATATTTAAGTAAGCAAGTAATTTTAGTAAGAAATAAATGAGTATTTCATTAAAATCCGTAACTATACTAACAATTTTAGGATCCACTATATTTATTTTATTACTGTGTTTATAAGAACCATTCTTAGTGTTCTTACAGTTTCAAATTCAAATAGAATTATGGTCTTATGGGGATCCTTTTTATATATATAAATGAGAGTAAAAATTGAAATTACCAATAGATTTTCTGCAAATTTCATTTTAAAATATTATACATCATCAGGAAAGAATTTAGTGACGATTTTGTGATGATCAAATACATATTTTTAGATAATTTAAAATTGCAATTGTATATACAGAAAATATTATTTTATCATCAATTTTGATATTTCGATTGAATAGAAATACTGAAGAAATAATTTTGTTTATTTACCATTAATTTTCCATTTTCAATGTTTAATTAAATTGTGTGCTTTTATTAAAATTATTAATGATATTAAGGAAAAAATTAACATTCAGTAGTCTTTGATAATAATTTAATGCGTTCGATTTTTTTTAGAAAAGCAACCTAGATTTAAAAATCATTTGATGCAATTGTATCATTTGCATTATCACCGTAATTGAAAATAAAATTATAGAAGTTTAGAATATCTGTGCAATATAATAATTATTTCATATGAAATCATTATTATTTTGCATAAAATTTTTTAACCTTGTCTTTTTTTATGATACAAATACAACAAATTTTATTCACAGATGCTAAAACACAATAAAATATTTTTGAAAGTTTGGTAGTAGTTAATTAATTTTTTTAATTAAGAACATGAAAATATTTTCTTCTTTTGAAAAGCTAATAACATCAATTAGTTTTAAATAAATTGAATAAGCCTCAGTTATTTCAACAGTGCAATATTTTAAATATTTACTTAAAGAAATTGTTTTCATTTCCAGTCACATTTAAACTTTTCACCTACAGCGACAACAATTTTTTTTCCATAAAATTTAAAAAATACTCATCATTTATTTCTCTTTCATCAATTAAAATTTATGATAAGAATCTTTTTCATTTTTGTATTTCACATTTGTCATAACTGAATTCTATCATTTGTACTGCTGGGATCTGTAGTCATATTTATACATGTTAGTAATAATCGACATTGCGAAATTTTTAAAGGAATATTAAAATGGCATAATATTTTTGAGACGTATCAATACAAATATTATGAATAAATGCTTTAAAATAATATCAAAATATATTCATATTTTGCATCATGCCTTTTTGTGTCCAAGTTTGCATGCAGGGGGAAATCATTCTCAATTCAGGTACCAGTAGATTGTTCGAAGTATTTGTTAAATATATTAGTTAAAATGAATCAAATATCTTTAAAATTCTCACAAATTCTTGAAATCCTTAGACATATACATAGAATTCAAAAAATTTCTTGAAAAATTGACATATTTTTAAATCTGATTCAATTTAAAAAGAAATTAAAGATTTAAATTTTTTAAACAAATTAAAAAGGATTATTTTTTGAGATGTTTATGAAAAAAGGTACAAACTATAAGTAACTTTTTTATTTTACAAAACGAGGAAAGACATTACACAATTCTTATACAAGGCAGGTATATTCAAAGCGTAATACTATATACAACAATAAATTGCTGCTCAGAGAAAAAGCTATGGAAATATTTTAGCCACCTCACTAAAAGTTTTCATATGAACTTCGAATCTGAGCAGCTTCAGAATGAAAGCACAGAATTTTAACATTGATTTGAATTTTCATTTTCAGAAAATCTCAACTGTGCTTGATTAATACTGTAGAACATATCTGGTGCAAGAGATTTTCTCGGCCTACTCATCACAGAGTATACTTGTGTTCCATAGATTTAATTTATGATAATAAATGCTCAGAAGAATTGACAAAGGCAATCGAACTCTTTCGTTATGAAGTTTTTTTTATGAATTTTGAATGTTCCATACGTGAAAAACATAATCTACCTTCTACCAAACTGTGTGTGAAGATCATTCTAATGCTGTTCGGTGCGAAATAAGAAAATTCCCTACAATTTCTTTCACTTGTAACAAATTCGTTTTTAATAGGCATTTATCTTTTCTGGTCACATTTAATTATCTTTTACACAGTTTGGAAAACTTTCGATTTATTTTTATCATAACATTGATAAAAACATTCTTCAACTGTTCTCATCAAAAATGATTTAGGTGATTGTGATTTGAACGATATTCGATTGCCATTTCATCCTGCTTAACAAAGAAACCTTAACTTGAAGACCGAGCACTTTGTTTTGCCTTTTGTTTTCCGCTACGTGAGCTTACTCTGCGAGTAGCTTTACTTTTACTTGGTTTTTTCCTGATATTTGATAATCGGTCTGAACTTTCGCTTTCTAAAATATGATAAATCCCTCCATCTGAAAGCCTCAGAGCTCCTCTAGGAATTCTTGATTCTTGAGGATAAAGATGTTTGACAGCAGGCGATTCGTCGTCTTCGGATTTCCTTCTTAACTTGTTTCTCCATGATGGTGTCATAGGTATCCATTTTGACTTCTCGTATTCTTTATTTTTATTCAATCTGCCACTTGATTTGGGGACAGAAACTACTGGTGACCTTGAGGCATGAGCATAAATAATTGGCACCTTATCTTCTACAACACGTTCTTGATATAATCTTTGGGGTTTTTGGTAATTTGCATCTTTCCCGCCAGGAATTTGTAAGACCAGAGGAAGGTTTTTTAGATCAATTGTAGATCGTGATTTGCCATCCAGGGGAATGTGAAGAACGCCATGAGGCTTTTCTGACACTGGATGTAAGTGACTCTTAGCAGAATCAGAATGACCATTATTTAGCTGATTGACAGGAATTGCAACAATGCGGCCTGGTGATTTATTTTCAAGAAATTCTTTATACACATCAGAATTTAATTCAAGAACAGCTTTCTGGAAAGGTTGCGATTCATCATGTCTAGAAGCATGCCTTGAAGATTCCCTGTGACTTATTTTTGGTGCTTCACTTTTATCTTCATACTGAACAGGATGGTTTCGCTGGAGTACATGATACGCTTCTGATCGTGGTTGCTCATGTTCTCGCTCTGCATAAACTACCTCATGCTGTGGAGGATGAGCTTGATTTCTGGGACCCAGAACCACTACTGAATGAGGTTGGGATTCAGGTCTTAGGTGTGCGATCGGTCTGTGTACGTATGGCGAATTTTCTTTTTCATAGGTGCCAGAAATTGGCTGATGAGGTTCTTCTATTACACGAATATACTGATGAGAAACAGGAACGTGCCTAGGGGCATCTTTGGCTGGTTCTGCGTATCCTACTTTATTTTCGCCATCATAATCATATTTTACTACATGTCTCTCTTTAATAGGATAATCCTGCTCTTTGAGGACATGATAATGTGGATTCTCATCAGGATAAACGTGGACATTTTGGTGTCCAGTTTGAGGCAAAATTACATGCTTCGAATGGTACTCGGAATCTTTATCGGCATTTGGATTTCTGTAACCATCATGGTCATTAATCGCATGTCTCTCTTCTTTCAAATTCACCCCATGTTCACCAGGAATATGCACTTGATATTTATGGGCAGGATATTGTTTTTCATAAGCAGTATAGGCATCACTTGAAGGAGGCTGATAAGTTTCGGAAGATGGGCGTTTAGGATATCTGTAATTGTTATCATTGCTATCAACTTCATATTGATAAGTGGAAGGCCTCCTGGTTTTATCTTTTTGATTCTGATAATGCCTCTTTTTATAAACACTTTCAGGTACATCATGATAGTATTTAGGAGAAGGGATTTGTTCAGGTTCTGGTTTGTAGACAATATCAGGAGAATCATAATAGTCCTCATGAACCGGTTCCCTCTTGTAACCTGTTTCAGGTTTATCATGGTATTCTTTTGGAGAAGGATCGTGCTCCTGAGGTTGTTCTCTGTCGTAGATATCAGTATTACTTTGGTGCTCTTTTGGGGATGGGATATACTGCCGAGGCTGTTCTCTTTGATAAATTACATCATGATTTTTCTGGTAAGGTCTCAGAGAAGGGCTATTCTCATGCGGGTCTTCTTCCCTGACAAAATATCTGTTAACCGCAGCAATGGGCTCCTCTTTATGTTTTTCAGGAACTTCACTTTTACTCTGATGGTAATTTCCACGAGGTTCTTGTGCAGTATAAGGATGATTGGAATGAGATTCGTAATTTACAGACTGTTGGTGTTGGTTTTCATACCCGGGTTCTTTAGGTGGTTGTTGATGGTATTGTTCAGATTCACCACCATTTCCATGATTATAGTCTGCATTTGGAACAACTGAACGGCTGATATCTCCATGTTGAGGGTACTCGCTCAGAGCTTCATTTTTGTCCTTCTCTATTTTAACATCAGCAGGTTGTTGGTCGCTTACACCAGCTTCGTTGGTTTTAATCTTTGCACGAAAACCATAACCATCGGCAACATAATCCACTTCACGATACTGTCCCTTAGCATCGCGATAACCAAATCGACCCTGGACGTTGCCTTTAGCATCCTTTTCCTCATGGCGATATTGATGGCCATGTTTATCGTCTTTGATTTCGTAACCGAATTTATAAGCTTGAGGTGCCTATAAGAAGAGGATAATAGTAGTATAAATAGTTTATTTCTTGAATAAGCATAGTATTTAAAGAAAATTATTCAAATTTATTATTAATCTTTAAGCCTTAACATTCATATAAATATAATTTTAAATAAAGCAAGAGGTAAATTATAAATATATCCATCATTTTGCTTTATCATCCACAGTTGCCGATTGCATGAAAATGAATAACGCGATAAATTTTCTTTACATCAAAGTTTTTTAAGTTAAAACAGCATTTTAAATAAATTAAATATATCTACAGTTCTTACCATGATAATTAGAAATTAATTTCACATTTCGAAACTTAATATTTTTATGTTTTTACTTTCAATAGAGGAAAATATCATGAGATAATTCCTGTATATTGACTTATATATACAATACAAAATTTTGTTATTAGTTTTCATTCAAAAAATATTATTATCTAGAAAATCTGATAATAATTTGAAGGTCAAAAATTTTTTTAATTTATATTTCAGAATAATTTTTTCCATCCTTAGTTTTTTTATTAACAACTCAGGATGCATAAATGTTTTCCAGAAAAGTTTTAAAAATTTAGAAAAAAAATTACATTAAAAGTAATTTTTGAAAGAAAGAGCAACATCCTTTAGATTAAGAAGGACATTAATCTGTAATTAATGCTTTTAGAATATATGGTTTTTCTAACATAATAATTTTGGTTAAGCCATTTTTAAATGTCCAGCGAATAATTTAATTGGTAGTAATAGCTGAAACTCTTCATTTTGTGAAACTTCTAATGAGTTGATTTTTAACTCAAAATTATTGCTCATTTATTCCGTAGACATTAGGCATCTTTGTTCCGAGAATTCCACAACTAATCTGGTAAAAAGAAAAGAAATGCTTGCATTATGCATTTTACAGGTGCGAAAAAAAATATAAAACGTGGAAATGTGAGAAGTAATGATTTCAAATCATAATTAAATCTTAAAAGGGATTTTTGTATGTGTTTACAGAAATTAATTTTTTATTATTTCACATACATCCTTTTTCATGTAATTGTTTTTTTTTGTTTTTTTTTTTTTTTGTTTTTTTTTGTCATATTTATACAAGGTAAACTTTGTCTGTTTATTTGCGTTTTGCAAGCTTGTTGATATGCTGAGATTTCAAATTTTGTATACTTAACGTACTCTTGATGGTGATCTAGTATTTATTTCATATTTTTAGAACTCGATTATCTGTTCATCCAAAGTAAACTTAAATTTCTGTATAAATAATAGCATCTATGGTGCCATCTGGTAGTGTGTTGGGGAAACAATAAGCCTTAAGATTAGAAAACAATAATTAAACTATGTTTTATAAGAACTGCTTTTATTTATTTTTATTTATTTGAGACTTGAAAAAGTTTAAAATTAAACATTCAAATATGACGAGTTTTGCAACATGCAAAAAAAGATGGTATCTTATTTTTACCTATAATATTTTTTTCATCAACGAAACTAATTACTGCTATGTTGAGTACTTTTAGTTTAGTTACCTATACATAGTGTTTCGAATTTAAACACTCTAGAACATATACCTAGAAAGCTCTTATCTTTATACATCAACATTTTTTTCTCCTTATAATGCATTCGTTTTTTATAAATGGTTGCTGAAAAATCATTAGTATTTCTGCTTGAAACGATCATTTCATAAAAAAGTTTGCTTGATTGTTTGTCATTTTTTAATTATATACCGCCACTTGCAAAATGTGTATTAGATAAATCAAGCAATTTATTTTCTATAATTGATCAGAAATCAAAAAAGAACTTGCATGCTATATTTGTATATAATTTATGCATTCCAAGTTAATTATGAACGATAAACATTACTTTTAAAAATTTGATTCGAAACGCGAATTATATGTAAGAAATTTTATTGAGAACTATCTCTCACGCTGGCACTAAGCGAAGATTATTTTGAGATGGATCTCGGAATCTTAAATTACGGCCAGAGGAGATACTTGCTTGATTCTTGAATCTGAACCTAGCTCTCCTAATTCTCATCCTTTCGAGACCGGGAAGGAGAAGGGGGGGGGAGCACTTTTAACTCATGCAGATTTGATATGCCTAGGATACGCATGCAGTAAGACTAATGGAATCAAATCTGAAATACATGACTTTTTTTTCCCGGAGCAATGGCGGATTTCCAACCAGAAAGGGTAGACCGTTGCCTAGAGCCGCTAGGGTGAGAGGGAGCAGCGAACAAGTCGATTTAAAAACTTTATCCTTCTAGTTGCCAAATAAATTAATTTGTAAAAAAAAAAATACTAATTCTATGAAAGTTAAACTATTAGTAGAATTTTAATACTTTAGCAAATACAATTGTTCTGGTTCCTATACGTTTCATTATGTTCATTTAATTATTAAAATATTTATTAAAAAATGGAACGTCTACTTCAATAATATTATGCACAAATGGGGATGCAGAATAGTCTAGCGTCTAATAGATAAGCAAAAAATAAATATATTTTTGCAAAGTTAGTAAAGTAAAAAAATCTAAAATAAATAATTGAAAATGGGCTAAAATGTGAAACTAAATTGACCATCTTAATAAAAGAGAAGCTTTTAAGAGGCAGTGCCTAGTACCATGAGATACCTAAATCTGTCGCAGAAACTTGGCAGCATAGACAGTTACCTAGAACCTGGACTAAGAGCGGATGGTATACATGAAGGTTTAAAAATGTTATCAACCTAATTGCTCTATAAATAAATTTGCAAAAACTACAAATTCTGTGACATAAATATTAGGATATTATTTGCATTTTGTCAGGTATAACTGATCAAATCCGTAACTGTTTCATTATATTCATTTTATTACAACAGTATTTATGAACGAGTGTTTGCTTGAATGTTATTGTACATGAATAAGGCTGCAATTACCAGTCATAATGAATAAAATAATCATAAAATTAATAAATAAAAAAAAAATCTTTCGCCAGTCGATTAAGTTAAAAATGTATCAAAATGCAAAAAAAATAATATCAGTTTATTAAAGGAGAAACCTCATAATATGCACCTCTTAAATTCGCAAATAGTTTAAATTCTTCACTGTCCTGAAGTGAAGCTTCTCTCGAAAGTCATGCAAAATTTAAAAAAGTACTACTGTCTATTACAGCTTAACATATAAAATTTCTAGGCTGGTCATTTTTCTGTCGATTCCAAGGTGTAATTACTGTGTACAAAATGCAAAGCTTGTTGGTCAGACCTTTGAAAACGGAGCTGTAAAATTTGGTACAAACATACTTTGGAGGATAAGAATGTGCCAAATTGTTGGAATGAAAATGTAATGAGATATTACTTTTTTTACAACGACTATTTTCTAAAATATTATACAATATAAAAAAAATCGTTAAGTCTCAAAATTTGTCTACAACATTTAAATTAATCCTAATTAGATTCTCAATGACATCAGTTTTATTTAAGCACAATATTTTATTTTATATCAATACTTTTAAAAAAAATTATTTTTGACGAAATATATAACAATGTTTTTGCTTGTAATGATGTTTTGCAAATCATTACTACTGTTCCGCCTTGTTCTATAATTCACTGTAAAAGGCATGAAAAAAAGTGTTACTTTTTTTTGAACCAGAAACAGGATTTTCACTTTCGCTTTTATTTTGCGCCATAGAAACTTTTTAATATGCTTTTATAGATAACAATAATATCCTTTTGCAAATGGCGCATTTTTTGGAACTGCTGGAATTTATTTTGCGTTTTTTCTTAAATAGTTAATTTTTTTATTATATAGGGATGAGAGTTTTCACCTATCCAATTAGTATATTGTATCATTTTAATATCTGATTCATTAAAAATCTATTTCAGTTAATAATCTTTGCTAATTTTTATATTCGATTGAACTTGTTTTTATGTATGATATGTAAAATTCCCAAATGAATAAATAATCTAGAGACAGATTATTAATAATACAGATTATTCAAATCTCTTCAAATTATTCAATAAAATATTATCGTGCTATCATGTTTCAACAATAAGGAATTCTTTAATTTTTAATTCCCTTTATTTATTTTTTAATTCAATTTTTTTGAATTTTAATTTAAGGATATTTTCTTTAAAATTTTAATCACAAAAAAGTAGTATTTAAAAGCTTATATTTGGAAAGATTTTGTAAATTTCTAGAAACCTATTCTGTGTTTTTTGAAAACTTTCTTTTAAATAAATTAACTAAATTAAATTATTGAGAAAAGCAATAAAATAAAAAAATGAAACCATTTAAGGGAAAATAGCAAACAATTTTTATCATTATGCGAGATTCTATTGGGATTTTCGGAATAGTTTTGTAAGCATAATTATTTTTAAATAATATTATATATCGTTATGTTGTTTTGTCTCAAATTTCTTTCAAATCCAATTCTTAAAAAATTGCATTTTTCTAAGTTGTTTCCAAAATTTGCATAGATTTTATATATAAATTAATAATACCTCTACCAAATATTTAATCTGTAACTATGAAAATTATTAAAAAATTACACAGACGCTGAGGCGAACAAATCGCTGTTAATAATAAAAGCGAATATATTTGTTAATAAAGCGAGTTATCAGATTTGACAAAAATAAATTATCTTGGAATGTCGGAATATGCATCTCAAATAGATTTACTTGAAACTGTAACTAAGATTTTTATTAAACAAAAATTGGGCGAAATTTTTGAAATTCTTTAAAGGATATAATCCTTTAAATCTGTAGCAAAAAGATATTCTTTGAAGTGGATAATTTTTTACATAAGTAGATTTTTTTTAAATTTATGCATTTGGACTGGCACATGCGTAACAAAATTAAGTTTAAAACTTGGTTGCGCAACGTATTCCCTCGAGACCCTAATAATAATGAATTAATTATGATGACCAATAATCAATTCCCTTTTATTAATTCTAGTCTCTAATAATGATAACTCATACGCATTTGAAGGGAGACATCACATCCATCACGTGCTTTTTTTCTTATAATTCTGTGTAAAATCCTGCCCTTGTCTGTATCGCGATATCCATGAGGAACAGAAATAAATCTGATAAGGGTAAAAAAAGAGTATCTAACTCCGCAGTCGGTCTTAAAGAACCCTGATCCTATTTTTCATTGTTTTGAAAAGGAGGAAATAGGAAACCTCGGATTTCAATTTTAAACCTGAATTATGAAGAAATTTGAAGCACTTAAAATAATACAATAACTAATAATTAAATTAGAAAAATTTAATTATCACAGTTTAATCTTTTAACTAACTGAATATTTAATTTTAAAAAAACGAGCTACTACCCGATAATTTATTATCTAATAGATAAATTCTCAAAAAAAAGTAATAATTAAATAGTTATAAAAACCGTTAAATTATCTTAAATTCGAATTTTAACATCACATTTCTAACACACAAAAAAAGAATTCCCAAAATTTTTGTTAAGATTTAGAAAAATTATAGAAAAGAATTCTACTTCCAGTAGATATCGATTTGGAAAATTAAGAAATGCAAGACACTGATTGATCTTAAAAATTTCATTCATTTCAAAAAGAAAGTTTCATTGCTTGTATCAATGAGGATAATCAAAAACCTGTCTTATCATTCAAGTAAGCTAGTCGTGCGGAAAAAGGTTTCAGGATATCATCTTTCGAATAATGATTGCACTTATGCTAAAAGTTTCTCACATTTTAATAGAATAAGTTACTTCATGCACAGTTCACTAAAATAATTATCCGAAGTCGATTTATAGGTGAAATACTTCGTTTGGTCGTTTTATTATATGAAAACAGTTCATTACAGGTGGTATCGAATGTAAGTAATAATTGTGCTAGTGAAAAATATCAGCCAGCATTAATATCATTTCTAGTAGAAAAATGTAGCGCATGTATTATATTCTTTATAAAATAAAAAAAAGAGATTTAATCTTTTTTACCCACAATACTCGCTATCATTGAGGTTACCGGAGCTGGATATTATGCTTTGCACTTAAATATTTCTTTTAAGATCATCAACGCTCTAAAGAAAACAGAACGGGAATTGGTAAAGGTTCTTGAAAAGAAATAGAATGTTTTCTTAGCAAATGTAATTATATCCACATACACAAACACACACTCCCCCACTCCTCAAAAAAAAAAAAAAAAAAAAAATTCTGCTCTCTTTAAGAATTCTTTTCCACAAAATTCTTTTGTGTTTAGAAAATATTTAATAGAAAAAGGTTTCTTCTTTGCACTCAAACCATTCTTGGAAATTCCACTTGCATGGCATAAAAATATAAAAGAAATCGCTTTCATAATGTTTACTTTTGTCTTGATAGCTTCGTTTTTCAATATTAAAAGAAAAAGGAAATAATGTATTCCATTTAAAAAAGAAACATTATTTGCGTAAATTACAAGCAACACGTATTGTTCTAATTGGAACAGATAACATAAAAGTAATTGCTTTCGTTTTCTTTTAGAGATGTAATTAAGTGTATTTCATCATTCTGGAAAGAAAATTATATAAAGCACTTTTTTATATAGATATATTTTAAGAATATAAAATGCTTAATAATATAAATTAATGAAATGTAAGTACTGCCACAAAATGTTTTACAAAATATTTCCTGTCTTAAGATAATGAAGGTGTTTTCTCTTCTTATGGTCCAATGGTTAGATTCTAAATTGTTGATAGATATATACTAATTACAGCTGGAAAATACTTTAAATGACAGGAAAGACTAAGTCAATTAAATGTATTTTTGAAAACTTAACGAATTGTAACTTTTTATATAGTCTTCCGGTTCTATTAATCACATTTAATAAAATATTCTAGATACTGTAACATTTCAAAGAAAAAACTATTCCCCGACGACTAAACTTATCGCTGCAAAAAGTTGAAAACTCCATTGTAGACGAATATTTCTGCTAAATCAGCGGCTTCTAGAGAGATCTTAAGGAATCGTTTGCAAAATTAAAACTGTGCATTGCTATGTTTTTAAACTTAGATTTTTTTTCCAAATACTCTAGATGAAAAAGTATAACTACAGCTTGGGAAATATTCTTAATAAATAATTATTTATCAATCAGTCTTTTTTTGTGTTTTATTTTCTTAGTCAGATTTTTTAGTCGTTTTATTTACAGATCAGCTTCTAATTTGCAGAATTTCATAGATATATGAAATTCTGCAAATTAGAAGTTAAGACTGAATTTAGTCAGAAGTTAATCGGAATTTACCCTAAAAAAACTTCTAATTTGATAAGACTGCAAAAAATGTTATATTAGTTGGAAATTATGGAAATTCAACTACTCATTAAAGGAGGAAATAAAAGAAACAAAAATAATCAGTATGTTTTTAAATTCAGGCGATAATGTTGCCTAATAGATCGCAAATCAGAAAAAGGATGAGGAAATGAAGTTTTAAATCCTTCTTCCATGATGTAAAAATTAGGTTGCTTATAGCAATATGTTATTCTTAGTTTTTTTACATATTTTCATTCGTACGGAAAATTGACTTTTCATTTCAATGATTATTTCTGAATTAAAAAGGCGCATATGTGCTAACATTTTTGTTACTGATATTTGCAGTTTTTGTCTAAGTGGCTATATATATGGTCAAGAATTCATTAATGAACTTAAAATTTCTTCATTGAAAGTAACTTTTACATGTTAAAAGCAAAGCAAGTTTCAAGTTTTTAAAATCATTTAATTATAATCGCCTTTAAATATTTTATTTTGTAGTAAAAAGGATTTAGTCTTTTTATCATGTTTTTTACCAAACAAGCTATATTATATTTCTGTTATTATTTATGCACAAGCTAAAAATCTATTTTATATTTTTTATTGAATATAATATGTTACGAGAACAATTGATTTAGTTATTATTAATAATGACCGGTTAGTATTAATAATAACTGATTAACTTTGATCGTAACATATAAATCAATAAAAAATTACAACAGAGTTTTTAACTTTTTCCCTTAAAATAAATTTGAATGCGATACACATTTAGGTTAAATATTTATAACTTGGTTAGTTTTAGTCATAAAACAATCGAATTATTTTCGATTGTTTTAAGATGTCAACAATTCTTTACTCAACATAACTAATAAGACCGGTGAACCATAATAAAAACATAGAATCCGTAATGGTTTAAAAAGTATGTATATTTATAGGTTGAAACAACGTAAAATATAATTATTCCTATTATGTGTATCTCTAGCGATTTAGAAATTTGGGAACCAATAAGATCGGAAACAATACATATAAATTGAAAAAAAAATCATATTCTGAGAAGTAAAGCAATATAACAAAATTTAAAATGAATAATGCTTCCATTTCATACTGTTGTTGTTGTTGTTGATGATGATGATGATGATCATGACTGGAATCACTTTTTTTTATGGCTAACGATTTAAAGTTAAATCTTCTATAGCATTTCTTTCATATTTATTATCTGTTTTGATTTTGATTATTTCATTTCTTCTATTATGATATTTGGCTTGTTTTAAATATCTGTAATGAAATAACGTGCAATTCTTCGCACAAAATTGTGTATTTCTTGTGACAAAATTTGTCGTCTAAAAGAACAAGTAAAACAGCTTATGTTAAAAGGAATTGATGAACGTCTTTATATTTAATAATTTTAAAAATCGGAATAAGGGAAATTCTTTTAAAATATTATAATTAAATTTTGATTTATTTTAAAACAAGGATATCTCTTTTTCATTTTTATATTTAAAATGTGAGAGAAAAAGGAAATGAGAATTAAAAGTAAAAAGTTCTTTTGTAAACGGAGCATTTAATAGACATTGACGGAAAATCCTTCGAAGTTTTCTTTTTCGCATTTCTGAGAGGAAAAAAGATGAACAGTTGAAATTTTCAATTAATAACAGACAGAAATTAAATATTGTCTTCACTTTCTTTGTGCTGGTAAATTAATACAAAGAATATCCAATTATTTTAAGTGAAAATATATAATTTACTTCAATAGCAAAACTCCTTATCCCTTTGAAGTCTATTAGACATGTCAAAATAAAGTGTATTCTATCACAAAACGATTTGAAACCCATAAAGAGGAAATATACAGGGTATTCCAAAAAGTAGAAAAAGTGTTTATTTCCTTAATTGTTGTAATTAAAAATATACTTCCATCATATAAGATACTCGATTAAATGAAAATAGTACGGTTGAGAGTAATATTAAAAAAGATTACAAAAATTAAATTCTTTTACAGACCCCCATAATGAAAAAGTGACAATGAATGTAACAATTTTTTTTCTTACATTCATTTACAATGACAAAAAATTTCCTACTTCGATCTGTAAAATTTTCTGATGTAATAAAAAAAGCAAATTTATTGTATTGACTTAGACCATTTTATCAAATCTCTGAAAGAGTGCAGATGAGTACGAGATGCAAGGATAATAAATCTAAGGCAAAATACTATTAAAAGGGCAGAATCAAAAATTGAGAATGCATTCTTTGACATCTATTATAAAGTTACATTTTTTTAACAATACTATATATGATATTCAATTCATCACTTGTGAAATAAAGACAAAATTTTGAATTTGTCACCTAATATCTACAGAATGTGTACTTTCAAAGACTGTTCCATGGTTCAAACACAATATCAATCAAAACTGATTGAATATATTGATATTCATTTAGTATATTCTTTTTTAGAAAATGAAGCTACCCAATGATCATCTTTTAAAAATTTCACAACACACATTTATTGAAAATTGCCGCTGATGATAAACCTATTATGTGAAGAATAGATTTTTATACTTCCAAATGTGATCGTTCTGAAGATTAATGTTTCTTTATAGATTGAAGCAATATTCGTTCAAACACATTATCAATCATTCGTTATGGTTCAAACACAATATCAATCAAAATTGATTGAATATATTGATATTCATTTAGTATATTCTTTTTAAAAAAATAAGACTACCCAGTAATCATCTTTTAAAAATTCCACAACATGCATTTATTGAAAATTGCCGTCATGATATTACCTGTTATGTGAAGAATAGATTTTTATACTTCCAAATGTGATCGTTCTGAAGATTAATGTTTCTTTATAGATTGAAGCAATATTCGTTCAAACACATTATCAATCATTCGTTATGGTTCAAACACAATATCAATCAAAATTGATTGAATATATTGATATTCATTTAGTATATTCTTTTTTAAAAAAATGAGACTACCCATTGATCATCTTTTAAAAATTCCACAATACACATTTATTGAAAATTGCAGCTGATGATATATTATGCGAATAATAGATTTTTATACTTCCAAATGTGATCATTCTGAAGACTAATGTTTCTTTATAGATTGAAGCAATATTCGTTTGTTCAAATTACTTTTCTTAAGAAAGAAGAATGTAATTTTACTGAAGTAGGAATCAACTGTAAAATTTTAGATAGCAATCGTGTAGCTGCTTATTTGACTGTTGTATCAGTATATGAACTCCATAGATGTTAGTTATTAAATTTAAATAGTCTCTAGACTGTCATTTTTGAAAATTCTGAATTGACTGTTCATAATTAAGCATGAATGTAACTTGAAAAATAAGCTAAAATATCAATTTCTGTATCATTTACATAACGCCTCCTCTTCTCCATTCCTCCCATGGAAAGTAAGGAACTTGTAGTTTGTTGTCACTAAACTAGGAATTGAGAAAAAGACGTTAATTTTCTATTATTAATAGGCTTGGATTAATATTGCATGGAGCATTTTGAATCATTTCTCATTTCTGAAACATTTTAATGCTTTGGAAAGCTTAATATAACTCCTGCAACTGCGAACAAAATATTTTATTTTCTTGTTCGATATTCTACTTACTTCTCTAAGATATCTTAAACGTTCAATTTCTCAAATTTTTATTTCTTTTTTTATAAAGTGAAAATTGCAACAATTAGCCAATCAAAATGAACAACGATACACGTGTTTAGTAATATTTTTTTAGAGTAATGATTATTGGAAGAATATTAAATAAAAATTTGCTTATGACTTCTTTTCTGTATTGAATAAATCTGCATTTCTGAAACAAACGATTTTAAATTTGTGATTATTCCCTTAATTTTATAAATAAGCATATTTCTGAAAAAGTTATGGATAGAAACTTAAAACTTTGTATATATGTATATAAATGAGTATATGAGAAATCTTTTTCTAACTGACACTTTGCACAATGTGAGACATATAAAAATTAATTTTTTTTTTCATTTAATATCAACCTTCATAGAGCCGAAAATGCTTTTATATAATTTTCCACCTCATTTAATGAAACTTTATCATTGGAAATATATGCCAGCTGCAATATTTAGAAGGAGGAAAAAAATCTTGTTTCACTTTTGTGGAACACCCTATATATCTTAAAATAAAGTATTATCGACTCATAAGAGGACAAAATAATTTCCACCAACATTTCACTAAACAGGTTCTCATATTAAAATGTTAATTACAACATAAAAGTTGCATAAAAGTTAATTACAGCAACAATTTTCATTGCATGCATATTGAGCAAGCATTTTCAAACTCCATTAGACTTTATAACTAATAGTTTAGTTGAAATAGAGCGTTTTACGCATGATGAAAATTTTAATATGATCTTGTTCTTCAGTTTTAAAATCAAATTATCTGACAAAAATTTGCAATTGCTCTTAAACAAATTATCACTGCAAGTAAAAATAATATGCAGAAAATTCATATACCAAACTAGTGAATTCCTTACAGTATTTGAAAATAGTTCAATAATCATTTTCGAAAAGACTTTTATTATCTTTACCTTGTCATCGTCCAAATACTCAATCGTCTGCTTCTCATGATATTCATCTTGCAGTTGAGGCTTATGTCGCTGAGAATCCAATGGACTGTGGTCAAGCTCTATCCTTTCTTCTGTAGATTCGTATTCATCCACGTACTGATCGGACCGCTTTTCACTCGGCTTGGAAGCCCAAGGTTCTGCTTTGGCTTCTGGCTGCGGCATTCTTTTCAAATCTGGGGTGGCTTCATCATCTGGCTCTGCCAAGCCGATGGCAGTTAAAACTAAAAGCCCTAGGAGTATCTAAAGAAATTGTAACTTTATAATTTCAAAGAAATTTATTTAGGATAAATTGAACTGAACAGATTTACAACCAAACTGCACTGACTTAATATTGAGTAGTGATTAGTGTTAAAATGTGTTAATTTAAAAATTTGTACTTAAATGTGTTAAATTTACTGTGTGATTTGTGTTCTTCAAAATCTACAATGGATCATTGTTCTTCATATATTTATTTCGGATTATTTTTATTATAAATAAAATTATCTTCCTATAATATTTCTGACTTAAAGAAATGAAAATTCGTAATAAAGAAATCTTGATGAAACAACTTGTGATTTTTGATTAAGTTTATTAAAAATGAATTCGTAATAAATTTTTAATTATGTTTCCTGAGCTTCTCTCGGTCATTTATACAGATTTACACAATTGTCGTTAAAAAGAATCATCCAACGTAAGGGTAATTAGCTTATTTTGTTAGTAAAAGCAGGTGCTACTACACCTTGGAGAGTTCGGAGTCTATACAAAGACGTACATTTCTAGATATTATATAATTTTCATCTGCATTTTTTACTCATGTTAATTAATCGCGACAACATACAATGCTTTTGAACTATTAAATGAGTGATGTTTTTTTATATGTATTCTGCAATATGCTGCATAATTTGTGTTCATACATATTACTGTGAAAGACCGAAATTTGTCAATTATCGACATTAAACATGCATTAAAGGTGAATATTGAATAAAATGTTATTGTTATGTTGAGACAAGACTGTATCATTTTAAATTATACTTTATTATTAACACATCTTATGATATATGACAAAATAGGATAAAGCTTCAGTTGTAACCCATACAAATAAAGCATTGGAACCTAAAACGAACAGTGCACTCTAAATGTAAAGAGAAATATCAATCTTTTTCGGCAATGTGTGCACGTGCGCTCGCGCGTGAGTGTGCGTGTGTGTGTGTGTGAGAGAGAGAGAGAAATGACGGATTCCAATAATCGACTTTATTGTGATTTTTCGAGATTAGATCAGAAATGATTTTTTTGATGTTGTTTTATTCAAAGCTATATTTCTGTAATTTACAAGTCGTGTATTATTCTTTTGTGGTCTAATACTATGCCAAGAAATCGTGTTCAAATCACGTACGGGTCACCAATGTGCAGGTTTGAGGTTCGAACTCGCAACGTTAGGGTTCATAGCGGAGTAACAAAGCCACTAGACAAAAATGCACACTCTTCTCCGGAAGTTGTTAACTGGCTTATGATGTTATACCACCACACTTGCATGAATCAACATACGGTTTGTTTATGCTTTAAGTTTTGAAATCAATGCAATGCAAATATAGACACTTATACAAAAATGATGCGATTAACGTTATACAGTTTTATTTATTACGCCACTTTTAAATTGCTATATTCTCTTCCTCGGCCTTATCTTTTTGCTTCTCCTTCCAGTTCTCGCCAAAACTTATCAGACTAACTAACTAGACTATACGGACATTCTCTACTTTCGGTCTTTCACAGCAAGACATATAAATGAATGTGGCTAGAGATGATGACTGTCTGCTATTCCAGCAAAAGCTTGTACAATTTCTGAAATCTCAGTGTTTATCAGCGTACAATAATTTGACCGTCGAAGCTGAAAAACGCCGATTGCTAGCAATGATTTGTAGTCCGTTTTAACTCTTCTGTTCTGCAGACAATTTAATAACTCTTTAATTGTTTATGAAGTGGTTTAGGTTACCAATAAATATCCCCTTCTAAGCGCTGAAAATTCCGAAAATCTTAATTCTATTTGTGAAAAATTGGATTTACTACAATCATTGTCATTAATTAAAAGACACCCGAAATCCAATATAGTAAAATAAATTATGTTCATTGGATCCAATTTCATTCCATTGTTTGAGAAAATGTACAGCGATTAGAAAAGTCATCCATCTTACGGATTATTATATTAAAAATTTTGTTGAATCAATTTTAATGTAAATAAAATTATTTGTCCTTTTTATGTAAGTCACTCAAAAATCATTCAATATTGTTGTAGTTTTACAAAGGACACTTAGGAAAAATCTGAATTGAATGAATGAGGTGTCGTGGATTGATAGAGTTTGAGAAGCATCGGCATAAACTATAACAAACTAAATAATAAACATGCCAATAAATTAAATATAATAACATATTTAGTTATTATATTAATTTAATTAGTAAAGCCTAGTTTATTAGTATTAGTTTAGCTTCAGTTTTATTAGTATTAGTTATATTAATTTAATTACAGTTATTATATTAATTTAATTTCCACGTTTCAGACCTTCCACGGCCGTAAAAGCACACTTTTAGAATTGTGTGTGTCTATGCACTCGATAATTCAAAACGCTTAAAGATAAACGGATGAAATTTGGTATATGAGTTTATGACGTAGTTTTTATACGTCTATCAAATTTGAACGAAATCCATTCACAACAAATCTGTTTGGCTATCCGAATAAAACTGGACACGATAACTTTAAAACGTAACGAACTGGATGGATGAAATTTGGCATCTAAAATGTAGGTCCTTATCAAATTTTCAATAAGATCTTTCAAAGAATGAATCGACTGTTAGTCTGTACTTTCGCGTGTATATAAAAGTGATAACTCCTGGACACAATAAAATAAATAAATAAATTTATAAATTAAATAAATAAAATTTGGTAGTCTGAAATTATAATTTTATGCCAAATTTTGGTTCAATCTAGGCTTCAAACTACATATATCCTATACTTTAGGGCACAACGCTTTCACGTGAAGAACTCTGAAAATAAAAATATGAGCACTTCTGCTGTTCTCGATCATATCCAAAGTTCATACGCAAGGGGGGGGGATAACAACTGTATTATAGAACAAAATTATCAATACATTTATTATAAATAATCTAACTAATTATTCGTTTTTATATTATACTGAAAATATTATGAAATTAAAGAAAAAAAAATAAGTTACATCGGAAATATTTTCTAAATATTTGTTACTTGCCGATACGTTTACATCTTAATTATAATACATTTTGAACAAAGATAAATAAATCATAATTTAAAATTATCATTTTCTTGTGAAATACTAATCAAATATATCAAAATTATGAAGGAAAGAGGCAGTTTTTGAAAAAAAAATTATTACTATTTATTTTGTATAATTTACTATAAAGTCCACTATAATTTGAAATTTTTGAAATTTAAGTTAAGATTCCAGTCCTACTTGCTCAGAAAATTTAATACTGTCTGAAGAGTTCTCAAAAATTCAGGTATGATATCTCATTTTATTAATATCGATCGATTCATTATTTTCATTTCATTAGTATACAAATATTATTCGGTAAGCTATATGATTATATTAATAAGTAAGCATATTTTACAATTTTTTTTCACTTAATAAATTGAAACCATTTAAGAGCCTTCCTTAAATTTATAAAGAGAAAATTAAATAGCCCTTTTGTTATTGTTTGATATTTCATTGTAATGCTCATTATAAAAACTGTAATACCAAAAAAAAAAAAAAAAAAAAAAAAAAAAAAAGAACACTTATTTCTTTTTAAAAATTCTTTTCATTTACCAAATGAAAAATCAAATATTGTTCTATTTTCTTTTTAAACGCCACAAAGTAGAATCTAACAAGTCACAACAATTGCCTCAAAATGCTTAAAAATGTAAATAATTTATATTATCACGTTAAATAATATTGATATATAAGCATTTCTAATGAATGGCCATATAATGGAAGTATAATAATTTTGAGGCTAACTGACAATCATAAACGAAGTTTATTCGAACATTTCTATAATATTAAACTTTTCGTCAATAACATTTAAATATATAAATAATCAAATATTTGAATGCAGTCAAACAATTGCAAATCAGCTGGTTCCTTTGAGAAAAGTTTGAATATTCATACCCGAAATATTTTTCAAATTGATTATTCATTTATCGAAATATTCGAAAATCAATTAATAGTTTTTAAATTTATAAATAATGGAATATTCAGATACTGAAAAAGAAGTCTTTACAAATCAATTGGTTTCTTTAAGAAACTTTTAATTATTTATTACCAAAATTTTTCTTTGAGTGATTATTTACTTATCGAAATATTCAATTAAATACCTTTTTGATTTCTATATTTTTGACAGAATTAAATCTGAGAGCACTTGTGGATATTATTCAACTGATTTAAATATTATCGACTGGTTTTGAAAAATGCACCAACTAGTTCCTTCCCCCCCCCTATTCCTTTTTACATTATATCTTTCAAAAAATGAGAATAGACATTGCTTTAAACAACCACATTTCAATAAAAATTTTCTTTTCTTGTAAAGATGCTGTGAAAAATAACCTATCGAAAATCTTTAAAAATTTAAATGGTTTAATCAAATATGTTAATCAAATAGAAATTAAATATATTATTATATTCCATGAGCGGTAACATTTTCAATCTAGTAAGATTTTAATGTAATTATTCAATGATTAACACAATTTAACCGAATGTTTCGATAATATTAAACCTCGAAGGCCCTCTGGTAATATTTAAATATGTGAATAATCTAATATTCAAATAAAACTAAATCTTGAAGAAAAATCATATGAAATGAACTCTTAAATAATTTCTGTTTAATCGCTGTCAAAATATTTCGTTGATGATTGTTGAAATGTTCAGTTAAATTCTATTTAAGCGAATATTTCGATAATATTAAATCCTCAAAGACCGATCGCTATAATTTCAATAAATAAATATTTAAATATTTCGAGATTAAGATTAATTGAAAAATGACCAACTGCAGTCTTCAACAACTTTTGATTTGTCATTCTGAAAACAGAATTGATAATAACGTTGTCATTTAAAATCCGCGATTTGTATAAGTCCTAATTTCCTTTCCAAGACCACCAGGTAAAATCCATCCACTCACCCTAACCATATCCGAACACACCATATCCACGAGCTGCATCCGAGATCCAGGAGTAGAAAACACCTTTCCACAGAGAGCTCACTCCAGTATTTGTCCCACAGAACACGTGCTTTTCCTCTTATATATAAAGCCTCTCGGTTGAACGTTCGGATGTAACACAGAAACTGGAAAAAAAAAGAAGCTAAATTTAAAAAAACGGAGCAGAGCCTCCCTTCGGATGAGTGTGCAGTGATGCCTGGAGGCATTAATGATCTCGAAAGGGACATACGGCTCGTTAGTTAAAGGCCACCGCCCGATATATCCGAACGAAAAGGAAGAACAGAAGTTGGTCATTCTTCTGAGGATTATGGACGTTTAGGGCGTGGCTTTGCATTTGCCGGCGAAAGTGTTGTCGCTTTTTTGCCATCAGCTGAAAGATTCTATCAAGTCCTTATCTTCACCCTTTTTGGATTGTGATAGATTAAATATATTTGTTTAAGAAATTCATTAAGGTAAGATAGGCGTTTGATATGTGGTAACGGAATTTCGATGTGGTAGATTTGAGGTTTGTTTGCATAATAACAAGAGGTGTAATTTAGCGGGATGGAAAAGTGTTACTGGCCACTTTTTGAAAGAAAAATTTATTTACTTTCTGCCCTGAATGGAATGAAAATTCCGAAAACGAGAGAGAGAAAAGCATTTTGGTACTTTATTGTCGGAAATGGTGCCTTAAATTTTATAAAACAATTATATTTGAGTGACATCAATATGTTATTATATATTTTTAAAATGTAGGCCACAAACTGGCTCTCAATTCAGCTGCAGGTTAATGCATTTTGTTAATAATATTTACAAAAAACTTCATTTAATATAAAAATGCGATGAATAATCCCTTCCTTCAGTAATAAAGTATGCGGAAATCTAATCATTAACCCATTAACTACCAATTTATTTTCAAATTTTTTGGCCAGATAAGTTATATATATGTACAAAAAGTTGTATAACACTATAATTATATTCAAATTACGTTTTGATGTTAAAATATTTGACATTTTTAAAAAACACCTAAATGGATATTTTTATAATCAATAAAATCATTTCAATGAAAAACTAAGAAAGTAACAAATTGTTATTTTAAACTCTAAATTACATGCTTATTTACGGTATGTCAATTTTCCGACAAATTTCAGACATATTCGTTTGTGGTAAAGAAACGAAGCACAGAATATACATTTTCTGCTACAAGCAATATTGACGGACATAATGAAACTAAGCTGTTAGGCATATCAAATATATTTTTGGCACCGCGGTATATTTAAAATTCCAAAATCCCCAAATAGGGATATTGCAGCTAATGGGTAAATGATATTATTTCTATATTCTCACCAATGCTTATATAATTCAAATCAATATATTTTTCTCATAATGTCTGGATATATTTTTTTTCCTTAATTTCTATTATAAATACTCGAATAATTCGATAAAATATTTAAAGAGATAAATTTACTTTGAAAGATAATATTAACTACCTAAATTAATATAACCAAATTAATATTAACAAAACAATAAATAAATTAATATAACCAAATTAATATTAACAAAACAATAAATAAATTAATATAACCAAATTAATATTAACAAAACAATAAATAAATTAATATTAACTAGATTAATATAACTAATTTCTATAATTCCCCAGTTATGATTTCGAATTATTTTGCTTTTCTCTTCGATATAATTACAAAATTTAAATTCATGACATTGCTTAGGCATTTAAAATTGATATTTAAAAACTACTATTACATGCTTTATATAATTAAAATTTTGATCGGTTATTGGGTATATCGGAAAAATAACAAAAAACTTTTAATTTATAAATTTGAAAATGCCACAACGGAAAATCCAGGGCATAAAATAAACATAGTAACACAAATTAAAAGATCAGTGAATCACAAAATAAGCACAAAAATTAGTTATAAGTCATAGAAAATTATAATCATCAAATAAGCGATAAAGTTAATAATTTATGAGTAATATTTACTTCCCCAACAACAAAATTTTTATTCGGATTAAATTTTTTCCCTAGTCACAAAACAGTTACACTTTTACTGTTTATTGTGGAATATTTTTTTTTCAATTCCATATGTAATGTTTAACTTTTACTTCTCAAAAACTACTTGCTAATAAATGATAAAGCGAGACAGCATTAAAATATAAGCATATTTCTTGTGTGTGAATCATTTTACCGATTTATTAAAAGATTAATTTTATTTATTCTATGAACGTTTCAATAATTCCTCATTCTTTGGTGTTTATTTTTTTTCTCAGAATATTTTTCGTCTGATTTCTCATTTTACACATTTATTTTAGAATGTGTCACAAAAACAATTATTCCGTTTTTAAATATATATATAAATAAATACCATACTTGCAGACGATTTTTTTTGTGTATGTGAATTATTAAAAGAAAAAAATTGCAACCAGCTGCGGTGCAAGAAACTTTTTATTTATAAAAATTATTAATAAACATAGATTTTTCCTTCACATTTTTCTCTTTGACATTTATATTAATTCTTGTATTAGATTCGTTTCCTCCGCTATGCTTCCTGGATTCTTTTTATTCCAATTACCTCAATATTAATAGCATCTTAGTTTGTTAAACGTTTTCCATTGATTTTTTAAAAATTAAAACAAACAAAAAATGCTGTTGAATATAGTTATGTGTAAGGGAACCAATTACCATTTATGGATTTCAGGTTCTCTTCTGAAAACTTTTCTTATTGTGTAAGAAATTTGATTTATAGAGTAAAACCAGGTTCAATTCTTTTCATAACACTCTACATATATTACTATAATTAATTTCCGAAAAATGTAACATTAGTTGTTGTTTTTTCTGTTTTGTTTTTCAGGAGAGTGCTATTGCAAATTGTCTATTTTAGAGTTGTTTTCTTATTCTATAACTACATTCAATTCTCAAGACCTCTATTGTGATTTTTACTTTACTTAAATTAACTTAATGGTACAACAGAACAACAAGGGAAATAATTTAGCAGAAAAAAAGAGAATGTTTGAAGTATTCCAGAACTTTATTACGAAACAAAACATTTTGTTGTGTAGATTTCGGTTTCCTCTTAGAGTAATATATCTGCTAGTTGTATTAAAAGAAAGAACAATTGAAATATCATCGAACTTTCTGAGAATTTTTGATAGTATCATAGAAGCTTCGTTCCTTTATTAAGACTAATTTTTAAAAAAACGACATACTGAGCATTTTTATTAGCCTTACTTATTAAAATAATTATACGTAATTTACTTGTTCGATTTTAAAGTAAAATGATAATATTTGAATTAGATTCAGAAAAATTTGATCCTCCAACTTGTTTCGTGCGAATTATGAAATGTGCGCAAAACAAATTCGCCGAATAGGATCACTTAGAGACTTAGGAAATCCAAGATAGAAAAATTCCTATAAAGTTTGTTTTTATGATGCATGAGTGAATAAAATTAAAAAACAAAACTGATACTGTCATTTGCAAATTTCTGAGTATTATTGTACCAATAATTGCAAAGTGTTTTATTATAGAACGCTAAGTTATCTGATTATTTTAAAAGCTGCTGTTCAGATTTGAAAGAACTTCGTTCTCTTTTCTCCAAAAAATTGATACTAGCATAATTAATTATTTTGCTACCCAAATAAACTGAGAGATCCCATTCATCTGAAACCAAACTTCTGAATATTTATATTTAAATTTTTGAGAAAGAGAACAAGTCTTTCTGGCTCCAGTATAACATAACGGTTATTATAATGGAAATCTTAAATAAATGAAGACCATTAAGCTATAGAAATAAAATTTATCGCTATAAACGATAAAATATAAATTTTCTGACTATGCTTTAATTTTGAAAAATATATTTGATTTGATTCAACACTTAAGGTTTAATCACAAGACTTCCTCAGATGAATATTTTCTTATGATGTTGAATCAAATTCTTTAAATTGAAACATATTTTATAAAATTCCAGGGCTATTTTATGTATCCCTTATAATGATTTGTTTAATGGACAATGTTTCGAGTAAGAATGACTATTTTATATTAAAGCAAATTTATCAGATTTCTTTAAAAAAGTAATAAAAAATAAATATAAATAAAACATCAAGCTTGTACATGATAAAATAGAAATCGTATCATATAAGAAAAAATGAAGAAGTGCATAAATTTATCAATATTTCTTAAAGTATTTTGTGGAATTTTCAATGCTGTTTCTTATCATGAAATCCTTTGTACATACGATCTGGTTTACGTGATCTCAATTTTTAATCAAGTTATGCAAGTGGAATTTTATTTACCTTTTTAACATAATCAACTAATTATAATTTGTAAGATCCTTACATTGATGCATATTCAAGATAAGAAGCTCGCTTAAGTTTAATAAAACGATCAGCTTTCTTTAAATATGAATATTTTAATCTATTAAAGCTATGTGTGATCATTTGAGAGTAGTTGACCTTTCACTTCCATAGGTAACCGGATACATTACTTTTTTTTTTTTTTGCTTTGCCTAGTAAATTAATATGTATTTCAAAAATTCTAAACATTTTTCATTTGGCATATACCATAGAATAGTCAGACTTTGAAATGTCATCATTATAAAACCTCATGCTTTTGCTCTGATTTATTTTTGAGGTAAAGTAAAAAAATAGAAAGTGATCTTTATTTTTTATACATATTTCATTAGATTTTTTAAAAAATTTAATATATATTTGAAAAATGATTTCTACAACGTCTTCCTAGCAATTTTTTCTAAAGAAAAAAAACTTAAAACTTTGTGGAGGAAATTTAATTTTTCTTCACAGGTCACTTTTCATCTTTGTCTTTTAACAAGAATTCAAAATAATCTTAATTAAATTTGAGCTTTAAATTCATTTGAATATGACGGGTTAAAAAAATAATATTTAATAGTATATAAAATAATATTTTAAAATTATTCGATACAAAATATGAAAATTCATCTTTGTTTCTACCCTTTATTCGTAAAAAGAATAATTTTTATATGTATTGATCCATTTATATTTTAAATGCTTATTCCTTTTTTAACACAGAATTAACAGCAAACAGGTTTATTTATTCTTTATTAACTTATTCTAGATTAATTTCCTCTAATCCAATTAGCAAATGACAAGAATACTTGATATTTTATTTTTTTATTTATTGATTCAACAACTTGTTTCTTTCTAATTACTTACATTAGTAATTCTAATTAGAAACAAATGAAGTATTTCGTGCATGCAAATGTTTACTTTGAAGAATAGTAAGAATCCTCGAAGAATAAGATATCCTCGTTTATTTCTTACCACAGCTATCTACTACTTACTTCAAAAGTGAACACTTTTGACCAGAACTGCTTTATTAAATAGGCAACAATAACTATTTATGGGTCCAGCAATTTTGGGGGTAAATCAGAAGCAGGGCTTTTTCGTAGTAATTTCAGAGTAATTTAATTTTATATTTTCACTTTATTTACTAAGATCGTGTACTCCGATTTATTCAAATTCAAATTTAAGTATCATTTTATTTTCGAAACATTATTCTAATAATATTCCTAATTAATTATTTGAAGTTTTTTTTTATTGTTGTTTTTAAAAACTGCTGCCTTAGAATATTAAAATTAGCAGGAGTCTTTGTCGCATTCTCTCTGAGGAAAGTATTATCTCTTTTCTCTTATCTAAAATTGTGAACTTTGGGTAGGCCACAAATGCCTTGTGTGGCTTTGGCGGACAAAGATTAAGAAGTGTAGATCTTTGGAGTGAATCTGACATTTTTACTGAATCTACTTAACAATTTTTTAACCATTAATTGCTGACATGCAGTCTAATACAAAAATGATCGAAAATATTTTGTGTTTTAGGCGTTTTTTTTCCCACTAATTGAAACTAAAATTTGACATATATTTATAATATAGTCATAAGATTACATACCAAATTTCATTTATTGAAACTACTGCATCTTTGATTGTTGCGTTTTCATGCATGCTAAAATGCCGATTGACAGATAGTCACGCCTTTGATAGATTTGGTTCAAAATTTGATTAAAATCTATATTTCAGAGGCTAAACTTGTCTACCGAATTTCATTAATCTAGCTCTTTAAGTTTTATAGTTACCGTGTTCACTTGCACTTGAACAGCCGGATAAGCAGATTTTCTTTGAATAGATTTCATTGAAAATTTCGTAGAAATTTGCAATTGTGGTATGAAGTCTATAACCAAATTTCATAAATTTAGCTAAAGAATTCTGAGTTATCTTTGTCACAAATAATCATAATTCTAAAAACGTATCTTCGAGCCCACGGAGTTCTGAAACGTGGCAAAAAAAAAACTGTTTGTCGCTTACAATATTTTATCCTTGTATGCTCAGCATATGGGAAAGTAAAAATAGGATTGTAATAATAATCGGATTGTGTAAGAATAGTCTTGTATTTTTTTATTATTTTATTCAAAGTGTTTCTTAAATTTAATTTGTATATTTTGTTACTCAATGTACAGAGCCCATTCAGCAGAATGTGGTCCATAAATAAATGTTACATTGTTTCAGTTTATTGCGATATTTATTACTTGAATTTGCTTGTACAGTTATTAAATAAATTCAATAAGTAAATAATTGGTTTTGAAAGTTGGGGAGAAGAAACGATGGACGCTGAGACTTACATTGCTTGAAAGTCCCTATAAGGCTTAGTCCGGATCTCTTTCCAGCAGCCATTAGTAACGCTTCGTCAGTTCAGAATGAGGAGCATTACAAGAAAATTACTCAAGGGGCAAAAGGCGTTTATTCAAAAATAATACCTTAAACTCTACATTAGACCATATTATTTCACTTTAATGTTTCTTAACTTATCTCTCTTTGAACAGATAAAATTCCATTTTTTGTATGATTTATTCATATTTTGAAGGCAGATGACTACGTTTTATTTAAAGCGATTTTATGTGAAAGTGTGAAATTTTTTTATTTAATATTTTTAATATTTAAACAATTTTCCGTTAGAATTTATTTATCGTTAGAAAACCGTTAGAATTTTATTTCTAAGTCCATTTTTTTTGGAAAATTATATTGTTTTTATATTTGCATTTATATGCTAATGCCATTTTACATCTTTAAATGCTTTTTTTCTCAAAATCTAATCTTTAATAGAATTTTCTTGTAAAATGCCTCAAAAATTAAAATCTAATGTATATTTTTTGTTCAAATTTGGTATAATAACTTCTGTGGCACCTAAACTAGAGAATAACTAATTTATTCATTCAGAAATATTCTATAGTTGTTTTAATGCTTCACAATTCGAAAACAATTGAAAATTCATTTATTTAACAGTCGAACCCAATATTTAAGGAATAGATAGAAATATAGCTTATTTTTTAGTTCTAGAAGTAGGTAATATGTTTTTAAAGGTATCTGCAAAATTTTAAGCAAATCATTTGATAAACCTCTAAATTAAACTAAATTTTGCTTCATACCACTTTTTTTAGCAAAAAAAAAAAAAAAAAAAAAATAATAATAATAATAATTTTTTTAAAAAGATTTTTGTTATTAAACTGATATATTTTTGTTTCATAAATATTTTTTATGCAAATATTCAAAAATAAAACTATTTTAAAGCATTCTTCAAAAACTTCATCAGCAACATAGTTACGTATCTTAAGTAGTATTGATTTTTGTATTTAACTTCATGGTATAACGAATTTAATCGAATAAGTGTATTAGATCTTTCTCTTTTGACAAATTGGATACAAGAATTCACACGAATCTAAAATCTGGATTTGAAGATCATGTGCCAAATTTCATTCAGTTTTTCGTATATTTGAATTACTTCATTTACGAAATTATTATACCACGAAATGACAGATCAAGGGATAGCCAATCATTCGAAGGATTTAATTTAAAATCCATACAGTTTACTACTTATGTTTAAAGAACATGTACCAGCTTTAAATCGACTTGCTCTTTTCGCCTTTAAATTATCTAGTTCGCAACAATAGTTTTAACTGATTCAAGAAATCCCTTATCAGCATCTCCAGTTTTAATTTTTTTGAAAATTAATGCAATTTTCACTGTTTTATTCATATGTGAAAAAATAATAAAATAATAATAACAGAATTAAATGATATGAATTATGGAATTTTCTAGTTACTTTTATAAAAATAAAATAATTAAAGTGAAATGAAGTAAATTATTTTCTCAATCGCTTGTGTGGAAAACTCTATAGCTCTAAATATTTCTCGCGAACAAATATACTTTATTCATTATTAATTTTAAATATGAGGAAATACTGATATTTCCCTCACAAAAAAATACATCTACTTATAAAGAAATATGTCTTCAAATTCGAAATTTGTTCTTACAATATCTTTTGGCAGATTTTAAAAAAAAAATTCTTACCTTAAATCCCGTATCTTTAAAAACCAATCAACGTCATATAGGTATTTTTAAAATTAAAATCAAACATTCAACGATTGTTTTTACCCCTACATTCAATTGATGCCATGTTGAGCAACATTAAACTAACAGCACTATTAGACTTAATTTTATACGACAATCAAAACAAAAATTTTCGATTTTTATCAAACACGTGGCGATCATTTTCAATTACAAATAATGAATCTTAAGTATCAATTAAAATAGATTATATCGGAATTTTGCATTGTGATGAAACTAGTCCCTTAATGAAGAACACATCTTTAAGAGTATTTACTTCTTTATAGCAATCTTTTTATTTACTTTTATACAGTAATGAGCAGTATTACAATTCATCTTCACATTCTTTCCTGCGGTGAGCGTGTCTTTTTCGTGGATTAAGGCGTGGTGTCATTTCATCGCTGCGGGCATCCATTGTGGAAAGCTATCAGCCATTTCTTTAATGACTTCAAGAATGACCTTCAAAACAGTATAGTAGAAATATATATTGATATAGAGTAGATATCATTGGTAGAACAATACAAATCTTCTCAAAACAAATTATAAAAGAGTTTTGAACCTCTTGTCCAAAAACTAGAGCGTGATGATATTGTATGTTTGTAGCGTGATATTGTTTTAGGCTTGATTTGTCTATCTTAATTTCATTTTCTGAATTTGCACTTAATTATATTGCATCAATAAATAAAGTGCATTCAAAATTAAATTTTCACAATCCGCGTATGCATAAGTTCAGCTACTAAAAGAATGAAGCATTTTTGTTTTAGCATATACATAAAAATGTTTTGAAATATTTATTAAAAATAGGGAAAAAATTGCATGGAAAAAAAATTGTATTACTGAAAAACTAATTTTTTTTTTTCAATTTTAAACCAATATAAAAAGTTTTATATGTTAAAGTTTTGGTAAATTATTATATCCTACAAATTAATAATAGCTGATCCTAAGAGCTCTACTTCTCTTAACTGTAATTTTAATTTTGAAAACTGATTTTTGTAAGTGCACGTGTCATGCATTTGGAATAAATTTTTGCTATCAAAATTCAGAATTCCCTGTGCAAAATGTTAAGAAATATTTGAGATACATTTGGCCAATATATCAGCCTTTAAAGAGATCTCCAGTAATAAACCAATTAAGAAAAAGATCTTCCTGTTCTATTTTAATCTCTAAGCACAACAATGCATCGTTTTAATCATTTAGTACATTATTCTGAATTAAATAAACCATTTTCTTGTAGGTATTTGCTTTTATCGCCAGAATACTTTAGAATAGTGAATCTTATCATTTATTTTACCGCAATTTTGTATATCATTATTGATTTCTTTTGTATTCATAATTATAGCCAATTTTTAAAATTATTAAATAACAAAACTATCGCACGTAAATTATAGCAACCTGCTATTTAAATAACCCAATTTTTTTAATTATTTTTTATATTATTATTCTTTTAATAAACTTTGATATACCTTTTCTCATATAATTATTTCATAATTCGAACTGAAATGTTTTCTTCCTTTCATTTTCTGTTTCAAATACGCAAGTCTGTTTTAGAATTTATTAATATTATTATTCTTTTCTTTATGTAATGATTTTCCTACCAATTGTTATTTTAAAAAACTCTACCGACACTCCTTCCTCTTAAGAATTTTTTAAATTTTAAATAATTAATCTTGAAACGTATTCTATGTGTTATTTGATTGCACTATGTACTATTGATTTTTATTAACCGAATGTTAATGTTTTTACTTTGGTTTGAGTGATTGTTTTTCCGATTTTTTTAAATATATCTTTACATTTCCCTGTGATATATTTAAAAAACATTTTACATTTCCCTGTAACTGTGAAGCTTCTATTGCTTCACAGTTACTTTTTTTTTCTTTTAAAAAACATCCTTAAAGTGAATTTCAATTAAGGAAGGGTCCTATTAAATTCTGTAGAAATACATTATTATTTTATAAACTTGTCTTAAATAAATCTATCTTTAGAAATTCATATTTATAATGAAATGCGTTAATTTGAATTTCATTCTTATCCCTAGTATCACTCTTAATATTAGGTGCCTCCATGTATTTTTATCATTTTTTTCACTTTAAAAAAGTATTTATTGAGGAAAAATTTGTAGAATATATATCAATCAAAATATTTTCAGTCATTTTCTACAACTTTTTCCCATTTTCGTCCAATAAATCTTGTAACTGATTGAATTTTTTTTTGGTCCTCCAGGCCGTTCTTTGTCATTGACATCGAAAACACCACTCCTAAATCGTTGAAACAAAAACCAACAACTGGAATATAACGGAGCGACATCACCATAAGTTTCTAAAAGTGTCTGATGGGCTTCGGCAGTAGATTTCTTCAAAAAAAAAAAAAGCAATGAATGTCGAAAATATAGTTTGGAGTGTTTCGTGATAGGGTTCTTTATACTCTGAATGACTCAATAATACTAAATGGGAAAACTTTCAAAATGATAACAATAAAGTAATAATAAATTGGTAAAACCCAAAACCATTGTCGTTTATATAGATACTTTCCATACTTATCAATAGATGTCGCTGATTAAAATACATGCAAGCATCTAATATCTCTTTTTCAAATAATCTCTAAACAATCTTCAACAAACACTCTTTTAATAGATAGATTACTGACCTCAGCGAATACATAATGAAATAAAATGAAGGTTAGGCTTAATAATGAACATCCACTTACTTCGAATCATTTAAATAATTCGTTATTTTCAGTCATTCAGTCATTTACTTTAAAAAATATGTTGGATCTCTACTGATTCAAAAAATATCTTTTCAGCAACAATGATTTTTTTAAATTCAATTTCTCCATTACAGAATTGAATTCAGTAAATAATGATTTCTGTATACGACTGGAATATCAATAAAATTCTGAATCGAATGAGGAAGCATTAAATATAGCTATATAATTATTAAGTGAGCTTTAAGAATTAAACGCCTTTAGATGCCAAAATCACTTTTTTTAGCTCTCAAAAATCTTTCCGAAAGATAAGATTATATTTTTGTATATCTTACAACCATTTCCTTCAGTAATGGAATTAAAGCTTCAAGCTATTGATTATGGCATTTATTTATTCAACAAATCTTACCAAAGTGGGTTACGCAACGTTTTTGTTTAATTTTCTCTCTTCATATTCCTCATGCTTTTATCTTTTCCTTTTGCGAATTGTATTAACCAATATTAAACAGAAACAAGCAATTAAATATGTCTGACATAAGCACAATGCAATATTTGTAAATTTTTGATTCTGCCTATTTAACTGTCAACTTTTATCGAAAGTAATTCCGTTTTCTAATATAAATACGGAAATAAATTCAATAGCTAGTTGTTTATCAATTATCCTTACATTGTTCGCTCGAGTTTTTATTATTATTATTATTTTATTTTTATTTTTATTTCCCTTGCAGAACATTGGAAACAAAGCCTTCAAAATATATTCCAACCTTTTTACATAATAAAACTGAAATGCCAATTTTCCTATTTCTATACGAATCCAAATTATTAAATAGCAATTCTTTTTCTTCCAATTCGTTCCTACAATAGCTATTAAGAATAGGAAAGGTTTTAGTGAAGATTTCGTGGCAAGAATTTAAATAATTAATTTAATTCTTTTTATTAAAATTTAATTCTTTTTATTTAAAAACTGTGCTTTCCTTACACAAGCGCAGAATTGCGTGAAAGAATTGTGCTATTTTACTGAGCAAAAAGATTATGAGATTGCGCATGCGCAGCACAGCCCCGAAGATTAACTGTATTTAAATTAACTGTTTAGTAAACTTAAGATTAACTGTATAGTAAACTGATTTTACAACGCTATTACATTCATGATTAACCGCAATTTACACTCGGGATTTATTTAATAAGCTGAGTGTAGGAAAACGAGATATTTAAATAAGATTTATATTATCTTACTAAATATGTTGTCTTATTGAATTATGTTTCATATTCAAAACCATTTCTTCAATTTTGAAAATCGTTTTGAAGTTTTCCGGTTACTTAAAAATTGATCAAAAAATTAAATAATAAGTTGCTTTTAACATACGATGTTAAATTATATTCATTATTGATAATGGCTGCTTAAATTTGGTTTTTCTCAATTTTTTTAGAAATTTTCTAGGAAAGTTTGTAATTTTTTGAGAAATTACTGATACATTCGATCAATAGGTATTTTAAATTTTATTTAAAATTAAGTTGCAGGCATTATAAGTATATAGCACATTGTAATAGTTTACGAAAAAAAAATTATATTTAAAATATTAGATATAAGCTGCTTTGATATATGATAATTTTAACTTTTACTATAAATATTTGGCAGCTAAAAGGCTTTGAAATTTGAAAAGCTCAAAAAAACTCAAGCATAATTGTTATGAAATTAAGTGGATTATTTAAATTAAATTATTATATTATTTAAATTTAATTTATAAATTAATTTAATTAAATATTACAAAATTAAATTAATAAAAAAATTAAATTGAATATTATTAAATTAATTTAATAAATTTATTAAAATAGATTGAATGTTATTAAATTAATTTAATAAATTTATTAAAATAGATTGAATGTTATTAAATTAAATTAATTTATTTGATATTATTAAATAAAGAATTATTAAATTATTAAGTTAAATTATTAAATGAATTATTTAAATAAAGTTTATGACAATTGAGTAAATTGTGTAAATTAAAAGTTAAGTAAAATAATTTCTTCATTATAATTTTATCCCTACTTAATAACACTGCAACTAAAATAAATAATAAGTTCAGACATAAAAATAAGCAGTTGCTTAAAATTCTTCAAAAAGATAATACATGAAAAAGACAATTAATACATATTTTTCTACTATTTTTTTAAATTTTTCTAACTGGGTCCTTAATTCCCACTGCTATGATAGATGACCAAAAACAGTAAAGAAAAATTTTTGCGATAGTTTTTTTTAGATAAAAATACTAACTTAATCCATTTTTTAGTCAAAACTATATAAAGGGAGAAACAACCCGGAACATCCAATTCTAAGTCGGACAAATAGGTAAAAAGAAGTCGTAATTTTGGATTTTTCATCTGATGACTTGTCGATATTGGCAATGTTTTGAATGCACTTGAGAGGGCAATGTGCTCTAGAAAAAGGAAATGAAACTCGTTTCCTCTCATTCCTATGTAGATCACAGACCTAGAAAAAGATCTATCCATAATGTCGATACTACTCGTAAAATGCAATGTTTAGTAGATTGTTCAACATAAAAAAAGAGAAAAACATTTCTGAAACTAAATGATATTTCACAAACTAACCAATCATTAATTTGATATTTCTAGTCCACCTTCTACTTCTATTATTGAGAGTACATAATGAGTTTTTCTTTTGTTTTTGAATCAATAATAATAATAATAATCAGAAAGATAAGGTATTTCTCTCTATTTCTACTATCTAGGATAGCTAATTTTTTTAAGCAGTGCAACTAAGATTTCCATGCTCGGTTGTTTGGGTTTTATTACCACAAGAGCCATGTCTAGTTATTCTGCATAAAACATGGCTCATCTTTAGCATATCTATAGAATAGTTAGCATTATCTTTTACTTCATTTCGTCATTATCGAACTTAAAACCGGTAAAGGAGACCATGGTGTAAAAACATAATAGCCCTTTTTTTAAAACAATCAGCAATGAAAATTTCTATATTCGGTTGTATGGGTTTTATTAGCGCAAGAGCCATGTTTAGCTAAGCTGAGTAAAACATGCCTCAGGTTAGCATTATCTTTAGCATATCTATATAGCATTTAGCACTATCTTTTATTGTATTTAGGCATTATCAAATTTAAAATTGATGAAGAAGATTACGATGTAAAAACACAATTTTTCAAAACTGATTGAAATAAAGATATCAGAAATGCAAATTGTAAAATAAAATGTTAAATGTAAAATATGTCAAAAACATCACGTGGTAAGCAAAGAATAAAATATCAACAGATACTAATCATGTGTATAAAATGCCAAAGGAATGTAAAAGTAAACAAGTTAAAATTTATCAAGTTCAATTTAATGGGAAGAATTAGATTTTATTTCTTTAAAAAAAATTGACCTTTTATTCGTAAGTGAAATCCAGGATATTGATTCGAATTCGGGACAATTAAGTACAAACAATCGAATTTCGGGGTGTCTGGTCATAGTAATTAAAAGCTATTATATTTCTGTCAAAAAAGTAATACAAACACGGGTTATTATTAAACCAACAATGAAAAATTTAGGGTAATCTGATTTTCTATCATACAAATCTTTTTTTATCAGACGTACCTATACAAGCCTATTCAAACATTAAGCCAATCTTAATTGAATATTTTAGATAACCATGTAGCAACTTATTATAATCTTATAGTTAGCACACAAGCCTCAATCGCCGAAAACCAATAATTCCTATTAGTTACTCCGTTTCACTTTTGAACTTCCATTACCATAACAGCCTTTTTTTCATGTAAGTCTTTTCAACCGCAGACACCAGTTTTAACCACCTGCGATCAAACAATTGTCACGAAATGTGGATTTGCAGCTTATCTTTCATCTCGGCCATTGTTGCATCTGCCCGTTTTGAAGAGTCTCGTATTTCTGTTGTAATTACACAGCCATGCAGTGGGCCATTGTAGAGAAGGGATAACCCCTTTTTAAGCTCGATAAGAACAGGAGGCTCAAATTGTATTGCATAAATGGCGTGTCCTGCTTTATTACACTTCGTCTATCTTACATGCCTATTATAATCTATTTCTGGGCAAGTGTTCGCCAGACATATCAAGTGCCTTCCCTTTCGTCAAGCCCTGAACTTTTAACCTAGACATAACAATTAGCCGGTGAGCAAAATACTTGGTAAGAATACTATTTTGGTAGTCTCTCAAAAATGTTTTAACAACCTTGTTTTGTATGATGAAGTTTGACTTTAAAAAAAGATAAAAGATCTTGTTTATTATCTCACTCGGATTTATAGAAGGAAATGTGCGTAAATAAAAACATTTCTCGCCCAAAATATAAATATAACTACATTATTAGAAATATAATATTACATTTCATATTCTATGAAATTTCCTCAATCGTTTTATGTATAAAAGAACAATGGCGATTCTGTTGGCAAAGAAGAAAGAAAAAGAACATTTTAAGTAATAAAAAAACACCCCTCCCTCAGAATGAGTCTTATAGGTACTCAATTCGAATCACTTAAGAAGTCGTAAATATAATTATAAATTCTAGTATTATATAATTATAAATTTGTTTCATGTTTATGTTATAGCATGTTTTATATCGCTCTATGAGATCATGTTTTTTTAACTCTTGCAAGATACACAATGGATTCCAAAATTAAATTGGCATATCACATTTACTATATGTCACGTAAACATTAATGGACTTCACTGGGATTAATGATAGAGATTCATTATTTGAAAAGTTTATGTTATTTTTCTTGAGATCCATTTCCAACATTCTATATATTATTTCTAAAAAAAATCTATTTATATTGAATTCCATTTTGTATTGAAATAATATCAAGTAACTATTTTAATTCTAAAAAAAAATATTTCGAAATTAGCTTTGTTCATTTTCAATAGTCTTTCGGCATTATCTTTTTAATTTTGTATGAGACTATCTATAATTAAATTTGGTCACATTTGTATTATTTGATGATGTGCACAGTAGACGGGGAAAAAAAGTTTAATTTTAAGCTAATTTATGTAACCCAAGAATTATTGGAGGTTAAAAAAATTCCAATTTAAAAGGATGTATTTTTATATATATAAAATCACATAAACCCTTATTTGTTGTTAATGCCTATGAAATATCATTTTTTTCATGGAAATTATTAAAAACCCATAGCTCTCTTCCCATAATGGCATACATTTTTGTTTGCATTTTTTTTTATTTGCGTTAATTTAGTTTATGAAAGTTATTTTCGAAATATTTAAAAATGTATATATACGTTTTAGAAATAGATGTTAAAGTAATAACTCATATGAATTTTATATTATTTTTTTTAAATTTCTTTAACATAAATCTACTGTTATGATTCATTCTCTGAATAAAAAAGCTGAATTTAATTTACTAATTCAATTTAGCTTTAGCTTAGCTACTGAGTTAAATTTTAAAATCCACCCCATTTCTTTAATTTGTTGCTTATAATACTCTTATTTCCTCAATATACATCAAAGGATGAGCTGCTGAGCTACTGTGAAAGACATTGAACAAAATAAGTAACTTGAAAAATAAAACCAATCACAGCATTTCTAGGTAGCAATAAAAAGTTAATTTATCAAATCGCTAGTCTTTTATTTAAAACATAATATATGACCATTGAATGAAAAGATTTCTTTATAATTATTTATTTATAATAGAATTCCTGAGAACATTCTTTACAGGAAATATAAGTTCAGAAGTGCTGAAATATGAAACTTTCCAACTTTCTCTATTATCAAGTCAATGACTTCTATAGCTACAGTAAATTAGAGGTTAAATACAGTTTTGTTCTCGGATTTTCACACCATTTTCGTTGATGAGTTCACCAGAAAGTTGTAAAATGCCACCATCACTTATTTTCGATTAAATGAACCGTGATAAGAACAAATTACTACTTCGTTTCTCCTTAAATAGGTAATTGTCGAAAGTTCTTTTAAAAATTGAGATATCAACTAAACCATTCACATGCAAACGATAATCATGGTTACTTTTTCTGATTTTAGATGGCAGCAGAGAATCATCTTCGAATATGCCGATGGATTTAAATAAGGAAAATCTTTAACTTGTTTCGTCTAGTTTTGAGCTTTTATTTCAGGTTTTGTATTCATAAATTTTACATTCTGTTACTTTTCATTTGCTTTTCTAAGTATGTCGGGTTAATTAGAATTTCTAGAATGAAAAAATATTCTCATCTTTTTGCTGGTTTGAATAAATCACTTGGGAAATATATTTATAGCAATACTTTTCCTCAATAACACTTCTTTACCACTTTCCTCAAAGGGTGTGTCAAACCAATAAAGCCACCGGCTGTGTGGAATCATTATGTTTTGTGATACTATAGCATGCATCTGGTAAAGAATAACAAACATCTGTCTCATTTTGCACTAAGAATGAGTTTCATTTTATGAAGGAAATCCGCCAACATATACAATTATACGCTGTTACGTGAAATTATATAACGTTTCCATAATTATCTATTACTTGTTATAGTTTTTCCCTGAAGAAAACAGAATCTCTTATTATTTAAGGAAATCTTTATTTTTTTTTAAAAAATAATGAGTCTACAATCTAATGGAATTGGTTTTTATTATCTAAAAAAGAATGGATGTTTTTAAACTAAAAATATTATTTAAAATTGGTTCAATTCGTAAAAATCCTTTTGCAAGTGTCATTAACTTTCTAACTAGAAATGACAGATGAGGGGAAAAAGAGAAAAGAAAAAAACCTGTTATAAATCAATAACAATAGTTACACGCACAAAAATCAAAAACAAATTATAATAGATACTGATTTTAAAAATGAAATTAAACCCTTTGGATTCATCACATTAATTAGCATTCATCGTTCATCTATACGAAATTCAAATTAAATTTGAGAGAATAATGAAATGTCGTTACTTTTCATTATAGCCATGCGGAATGTTCTCCTCTCAGCGTTCTCTATACTTTAACCCTTTAAAGGGCCATTTTTTTCTAGTCATATTATGTTAAAATATTTTAGGCTTGAAATGAGAATAAGAAAAGGGATTCATTTAGCTTATTAGATAAATTAAATTTGATTCATTAATTAATTTGGTTAATTAATAATTAAGTAACAAATCAAAACACATCATTTTGTCTGAGATAAAGAACTGAAGCATCTGAGTTTCTGATTTATTAAAAAAATTTGTCAGAACTTATGCGAACCTACATAATTTCATACAAAGATTGATAAATTTGGTGGGAAGCATACTTCCCACGGCCCTAGAAAGGGTTAACGTATACCACGTTTTGAGTGTAGTTGTTTGAGTGTACTCGTATGTCTACGAGAATTGAGTCTCTATTTGGAAAGATGCACGTTCCTATAGATCCATTTAGTCCCAAATTTGATACAGATTCACAATTTTTATTTAAAGATTACATACCAAATTTCTTTTCACTCGCCTTCATTTGGAATTTTCATGTTTGCATATACACAGATAGCGAGATAGTCTATTGTTTGATAGATTTGAGCATAATTTTATAATTTCTTACAAATCCACAATTTATTCGTAGAAACTGAATAATCAAATTTCATTCCTCTTCTTTTGAGTTTTCGTATTCACATAAAGATCGACAGGACAATAATTCCGAAAAGGATTTTTTGTTTGTTTGCTTGTTTTGTTTTTAGTTTAATCATGAAAATCATCAAAAAAATTCTCAAGATGTTTTTTTTTTTTTTTCTAATATTACAATATTTTCTCTTTATATATCTTATATACAAATAAACAAAAAGATTATTCTACGGAATATCTTGGTTTTGTCTCCCATTATTTGCTTAAATTAATATTAAATTCGTTCTTAAAATGCAGTGATAGTTCACATTAGGTCATAATGTATATCAATATCCTTTTCATTGAGTTCAAAAACTGGAAATGACGCTTTTTATTTTAATGATACAGTGAAATATTTTTTAATGAAAATTCAATTATCACCAGAAAATACTAAAAACAGTCTAATACAGACATACAGAAAAGAAATACTTAAAACCTTTTATTTTAGATACATTTAAATTATAAAAACCAGTGGTTCACATATAACATAAGCCATGACGTTCTGCCGTGGTATAATGATAGACACGCAAAGGGCAATAGGGAATGGATGGTTATGAAATCAGCTTTATAAGTTGCCATGGAAACAAAAGAATAGTGCTTTTCTGTAAATTTTTATTTTCTCGTATATAAAGTATAGAGAAAATTTTGTAACCGTCAAAAAATTCGAACTCGAGATTTTGATCATAAAAATCTCCGCATTTCAGACCTATATGAGTTCAAAAAACATATTTTTGGCGTTATGTTTGTCTGTCTGGTACAAAGATAACTCAAAAACGAATGAAATTTGGATGCAATCTTTACACCAAATTGGTAGATTTCTGTCAAATCTTAAACAAATTCCGTTCAAGGGATTAATTTACCATAATTATTTTGCAAAATGAATAATATTTTTCTAAGGATATATTTTCATCTTATTTGCATAATACTTTTTTTATTACTTGTCTGGAAGGTCATTGACTTTAATATTCTAGTATGCATTTTTTAATATAAAATCATCGATTATATAATTGATCTATGTAATTATATTACTGTATTAACCACAAGTTCCAAATAGAATCCTATTTGGGAGTGATGTTTATTAAAGTTATTTGCATTGAATATTTCTTTTTACGTTGTTTTTTTAATGAAATTTTTTAACAAATTTTATAAAAATTAATAATTTTAATGAATTTTTAATGTTTTTAAAACTAATTATTTCCAACTATTTAATTCCTAACATGTCTTTGCATAGTTTAAAGATAAAGAATTCATATTCTTTTTAAATTCTTTGTTTGATTTATATTTATTTTTTCTTCTGTAGAGAACATTTTCTTTAAATAAATATTTTATTTGTTTATTTATTCAGAAGTATAATATTAATTATTAAATAAATATTTTACTTATTAATGAATGAAATATTAAAATAAATAAATTGAAAAAATAAGTATTAACTTTGAGAATTTAAAACCTTACTATGTGTTATAGCTTTTAATAAACTTTCAAAAAATGTATGACTGAAAAATTAATTAATTAAATTAAAAAATGAGAAAATTAATTAAGAATTAAGTTAAATTAAATTAAGAATTGAGAATAGAAAAATTAATTAATAATTAAATGCAATCATTCTATATTTAAAGAGAGAAAATTTTTCATCTATTCTTATAAATAAAACATTTCTCTTCTGACAGATGAATTTATCAAAATATTTACTTAAATTTTCGAATTTTTATTTTTCTCTGTTCGTTTACAAAACAAAATGTTTTGTATTCTGAGAAAAGAATTTAAAAAAAACTCATGTAGAACACAATGTAACACACAGCTTGGATGTAGAGAAGGAAGAATTTTTATCTCATCCAAAATACAAATGGCGGTTTTCCTTGATAAGGGAACATAGGAGAGAAAGTTTTCCTCGCAGCTTCCCAACAGGTTCGCCGAAGAAAAATTTTCGACATTGAATTACAATTAGCTGAATATCGATTATAATTAGAGCAACCGATATCCTCAACCGACACCCAGATAGTGTGGAAAACGGCTGTCCGTGACTTATCCACGAGTTCATGTCCTACATATTGTTACTAAATTTCATGTTGACCAGCCTGCTGAGATGTTCCGAGTGCTCTACTTCTCGTATTTATGAAGATTGATTCATTAGATTAAACGAATCCCTCAGAGCTGTTTTAAGCGTTTTCATCAGATTTTACTGTCAATTTCGTTTCTCTAATCAGGGTAACGCATGTAGGAAGTTTTAAGCAATTAAGCGATTCAAATAATGAACTTTAAATCACTCTTCATTTTCTTTCACCCATCTGGTTGCGGCTGGTTAATGACATTTAAAATTTTATAATTATTTTTTTTTCCAGTGTAGGAATTCTGGTTATTGACATCGATTTTTAAACCTACATTTTAAAAGTTAAAAGAAATTATTGTGATTATTTGATTAATCTAAGGTGACTAGATTTCGTGGAATTCTGAGGGTGGATAATTCAGGATTTTCCACCCTCAGAATTTCAAAAAGTGAAGAGAATATTACCACAAATGAGCTGCCTTTATCAGGACAATCAATTTGTTACTGAAATGGACGTAAAATAGCCTCAGTTATGCCACGAACCAAACAATACGATTTTATTTAAGAGGTACGACCCTTCATCGGAGCGGAGATCACTCTATTCCACACCATTAATGTAAGGAAAGGATATTAGACACGATCTGAAATATATCATTAAGTATTTAATTAATAAAATTCAGGGACAACAAAATGCTTGAATATCAAATATTTTTAATAAAAAATATAGAAAAGATAAAGACACAGTAATAATGCTTTGCGATTACTTTTACTATTTTTCCTTCGAACTGATTGACACATATGGCTTATATTTTCTGAATGCACCAACCTTTACTATTGTAATTATTTGGTAGAATTCTTAAACAAAATCGATATGCCAGAAAATTACCAGGAATTCTTGAAATCTTGAATTCCTATTTCTAATACTTAATCTCTATACTAATACTATAAAATATGAGTGGCTACTTATTCATGAATAATTTTTTACAGTGATAACAGTCATAAAATATATAATTCAATACATAATGTATTGTCAAGAGATTATAAAAAATGAGTTAGTAAGAAACATAACTGAATAACATTTTAGTCTCCTAATTGTGATCTATTTTTGCACAAAATATTTTTCGCATTGAAAAAATTCTTTCAGAGTCAACATTTGTAGGCTTAACAAATATTAAAGAATCGAAGAATATTTTAATATTTAACCTCGTATATTTTACTACAAAAATATTTCAATTATTTTTTAACACATTCATTGTAATTACTCAAGCCTGTTATGTGATGCGGACCAATAAAGTGGCCCTTTCCCTTCTTTCTTAACTGTAGTAGAAAGGGCTGTCTAATTAAAAAGTAGGTGTAAAACACGGATGATTCACGTGACAGCCGATGTGTTAATTTGTCATGTCTTTATAAATATTTTTTTTTTCCATATGTTTTAGGGCCGCCATTGCAGAGACTTTTGTTCAGCTAATAAGCACAAAAAAGGATTTTAAATGTAATTACATAATTTATGGAATAGTTAAAAACATTGCAGAATTTCTGGCATCCATTTGAGGTTAAAATTTGAGGTTTGGTATTAAACTGAATTATGAATTTGCAATACTTATTCATATTAAGGTTATGCACTGTTCTATGCATTGTAAAGTAGAGGAAAAAGAATTTTTCAGGAGCTTTCTTTTATGAAATTCAAATTTGATTAATCCTTTTTAAATATCATATATTTACTAATAGGTAAAAAATAAGGCAATAGGTAAAAAATAAGGCAATTGACACTAAATGCTCATTTAGTGTCAATTCGAAAAATGGAAAATTCATTGGAGTTGAAAATAATTTAAATAAAAAAAAATGTGCCAAAAATGGATAGCAGCAACATAATTAGCTAAAATTGTTAAGTTGACTGTCCAAAACTTGCTTCTAAGTTTGAACCTGGAGATTTTAGCTGTTAAGGGATAGAAGGGTTGGAAGTTTTAGCAAGGTTTTCCGCATTTATTTGAAAAGTTATTAACCTTGAAGTAAAAGGGTAAACAGAAAAATCGTAGATGTTATAAAGACCTACAAAATAAGCTATAAAACATAGGATAATTTGATTAGATAAAAAAAAATGAGCATTTTCTTATTTTATTTTTTTATTTGAACAAAATTTTCGAAATTCTGTTTGAGTATGTATTATATAGAAAAGAATAAGTGGCAAAATCTTCAGATCGATACATGCATAATTTTTTAAAAGAAATTTGGCTTTGTTGTAAAAAATAGAATTGTGGGAAAATGACTATTACTTTTTAATCAATCTGAATCCGAGGAAAGAAAAAAAAAAAAAAAAAAAGAGTTCCATGCTGAAAGATTTTATTCAACAATTGTGTTGATTGGCTCAAATATTTCAAAATAAATGAAAATAAAATAAAGATGAACATTAAGTTTGAAAAAAATATTTACTTTTTGACAATTGATTCTCGAAAGACATTATAAAATAGTGTACGACAATGTAAAGGTCACCGAAAAGGAAATTCAAACTTAAGAATTGAGACAAAATGTTCGTTTCAAATTTAATTCTCAGTGCTTTTTTTTTCAATTTTATTTTACATTTTTATTTTATTTTTATTTATTTACTTATTTTGGGAATCGACTACTATGAAAGCTTTCGAAATTGTAGAACAATTCTTTTAGAACAGAATTTTTTTCTTTCCTAAATTTCCAACTAATAATAAAATGCAAGTATTTTTCGATGGTCCTATTTTTTTTTCCGGAAAAATCAAAATTTTCCAAAAAATAATGCAGATTATTGCGGTGAAATTTTTGCTTATTATTCTTTATTATAAAATGTGTAAACTTTAATTCACTTATAATTCTGACATTTCCTAAAAATAATTATAGTTGAATTTGTTCCTCCTCCAAGAAATTTTAATCTCGAAAAGACTGATTTAAAACCATTTTTATGTTATTTATCAACCTTCGGAAAAATGTGATATTAAAAAGCAATGTCAACATTCCTTAATTAATGTTACTGTGACTGTTTTTTATAAAAAGAAACTTAAAACAAGTTCCGTCTGAAACTGTCCGCAATAAGTGAAATAATTCAATCAAAATAAGATTTTTTTCACTTCAGTCACATCAGTTTTTTCACTTCAGTCATTCTTCATCATAAAATACCCATTAAATATATCATCATCATCAAAATATATTATAGATAATAGATGAAACCATCAGTAATACTTCAAAGTGCAGGAAAACTTATTAGAATAAATCTTATTGTGAATCCTATTTTGACGAATTAAATGGATAAACTTATATTATGCTTCGAAACTCATCATAACATTCCGAAAAATATTTAGGAATATTAGCGAAAATGAAGAAATAGGAAGCAACTAGATTTCTTCCTTAAACAAATTGACCATAAAATGTAAACAAATCATCTTCGAGGAAGTGGTTCCGGTTCATTGCTAACGAAAAATAATAGAAAATGAAAAATATTGAGCTAATGATTCTACTTACTTAGATGGGTATTATTTTCACTTTCTTATGAATAATAATCGGATTATTGGGAAGTCCGTCTAATGAGAACGTAGCAATTTGGGGCTTTGAAAAAGCAGGAATCATTCGAATCTGAAGCTTCTAATTACTCCTAATCTTATTAAAAAATATAAGCGTAAAGAAAGCTAATTGAAATAACTCCATTTCGTGTTATTTATATTCCTAAAATGCAAACATTGAAGTAAATTATATTCTTAGGTGAAACCAGTGCCGTATTTAAATATTTTGTGGCAGTAGGCAGTGCATATTATAAGGCCCCTATTTTTATTAACTAGTCAATTTATTTTGACATATCAAAACATTTTTAACTTAATTCACCATTTTAAATTTTGAATTAACATTTGAATTAACTGTGTGAAAATGCAAATAGCTTTATTTATTTATTGTGAATCATTTCTTTATATGTGTGTGCATAGCATTTATTTTATGTTGTTGATATGTAAAATAAAAAACACTCGGTATTTATAAATACTGTATTAATAAAGTGAACATAATGGAGCAGACATGAGCCAGATCAATTATACTTGACAGAATGTTAATCTAACAATTCATCGTATTAATATTTTTTACAAATATATTTATGTGGCAACTACTTTAATGACAATTTTAATCGCTCTGTTTGCAGATAAAAAGTACATGCCAAACCATAGACATGAATAAGGAATACAACCTGAAATTTCTATGAGACAGAAATATTCACACATTGCATAAAAGAAAAAAATCATTTGATAAAAAACTCTATAAACATAAAATAACCAATAAAATTGATAGAAAGCATTTAAACATAATCCATGAAGCATTTTAGCTGTTTTCGAAATTATATAAAAGAGAATACTGTTTCTATCTCAATAAATGAAGTGGGCTGTATTCGTTTATTAAATAGTTTATTGTAAAAACTCAACAGAATTGTATCAAATTATGATTAGATTAATGCAAATTAAGTTATTAAAAGCATTATAAAATTGCACCATTATCACACTCTTCTTAATAGGAAGTAAATGTGAGTAATAAGCCTAGATAAGAAGGTTTCGTCTCCTGCCTAGTAGAGGAGCATCTGTCAATACCTCTTAAAGTACAGAAACTTTAGGAGGTGTTACATATATCCAGTGGTTCAGCTCACATACAAAATCAGAATGAACTAAGTTTTTTTTTTCTTTTGTCTGTTTCTTTGCTTTTTTTCATTCCCCAACACAGGGGACTGGCACTGCAAGTGAGCTTAAATACATATCTATATATATACTATATATATTTTCTCGTTACTTGTAGTTTTTTGTTGTTGTTGTTGTTACTGCATTTTTGACGAAAATATGTTTATCTTTCTTTATTTCATTTCATTTTATTTATTTATTTTCCGGTAAAAATAATTAAATTTCTGATATTTTTGATTGTTTGTTTCTAAATTTATTTTAACTTGTGTTTTGCTGAATAAATAAATTAACTGAAGTTCTTTTCTCTGAAACAGCAAGTATCTGTTGTCGTATTCTTAAAAAATGTCAATATAATCAAAAGCCCTACCGATGCAAGTGAATAACTCTTTTGGAATTTTTTTAAAAAGGAATTGCAGTTCTTAATTTCATTTTCTATTTATTTTTAATATTTTGTTAATTTGACCTTTAATATTTTTGTCTTTTTTTTTTACAAAGAAAAAAAAAAGGAAAAAGCAAATATTTTGTGATGTCTGAGATTCAAATTATAAATGCTTGAGCGGATCTCTTTTATGGGAGAAGATATCTGAGGCTCAACAGATTTCTGACAGTTACAAGCTCACAGAAAATCAAAATCAAAAAATTAAAGATAGCAGACATTAAGTAAAAGCATAGTCTATATACAAGGCAAAGAATATCTAGCGGGATTGGTCTGCTGAAAATTTAGACCTTCTAATAAAGGTGCGATCAAACCGCATGAAAATTGTGAAATTGAATAAGATTGCAAACATGGCAATAGTTATAAAATGTAGATATTTGGCGGCTATCTAAAATTTTTAGTGAATCTTTGGTGCGATCATTAGCGATTTTTTCAATGATTTAACTTGGCGCGAACACAAATGTCCGAAAATCGAATATGCATTTTGGACGCATTTCTTCCGATCGACTGAAATTAAACTTTGACTATGAATGTTGTCACAACATCACATATTAAATTTCCTTTAATTAAGTCATTACATTCATATACATTCAAAAATATAGACCTACAAAAGGTCAACTTTACGACAAATTTTATAAGAATTTATATTTTAGATGCTAAATATGTATACCAAATTTTATCAATCTAGCTATTTTTGTATTTAAATAGCCAATAGACTAACTTTTTCTTTCAAAATTTAATAGAAATCCACAAATTTGGTGACAAGTCAATATGCTAAATTTCATTTTTCTTCTTCAAAGTATTTTTAATGCCAAAAAATGTGGAATTTTTTTAGAGGGGGGAGGACTTGGGGAGGTCAGAATACCGAATTCGAATTTTTTGATAGTTACAATACTTTCTTTTGGTATACTCCATATATGAGAAAATAAAAATGCATTAGTTTGTCATCAAGAAATTTTACGTTCGGGAAAAAAAGAAACCAAATTTGTTAAATTTTATGAAGCCATCGACATTGAAATTATTCCATTCTATGTGACAAATTTATTATAATAAGAGTTAATTTTCATTTATATGTGTGAAAACTACGTTTTTTATTGTATAGTTTTACGAACCATCGTTTTTCTAGCCATCGTCTCTATTAATTAAAATTCGCATGTATTTATTTGACTCCGACTAACTCGCCTTTCCGTCGGCTCATCAATTACATAAATGTTAAGAATCACTATATGCTGACAATTAAACACATTTTGCAATAACTTTTTTAATGAGAGAATAAATATTTCTACTTTTCAGCAAAGATAAGAATTAATGTACCGATGCCAAGATTAGACACAGTTTTAAATTGAAATTATATCCACACTATTCAATCATTCTTGAGCATCGAAAAAAAATTCTTTCTAATACTAAAAATATTGCAGTCATTTGCAACACGATAAATAATTTTAAAATGCAGTTTTCCAATTAATGCTGGCATTTTTGCATAAAAATATTAATTTCTGAAGGGGTTTTGATCATTCCTCTTACTTAATTATTCCTCAACAATTATTATGTGAATAATCTTTATACAAAAAACATTGGATGTTCTTATACCTGTTTGTTTGAACCACATAAATAATTTCGGTACTTTGGGATTATCCCGTCGACCATTTTCATCAAATCCGATGCCACCAAAAAGTAGCTTATGCGCCAATAAATCAAATTACTATGTAATCCTTGACTTCTCGAGTTAGTTTTCTTTAGCGTGTTGAAATATACTGTTGTTTTTTTTAAATTTATTTATTTAATCCTCTGCAAAATGATTCGAATATGGATTTGCCTAGCACCGAAAAGAGTGCAATGGCGTATTTTCAAGACTATGGAATCATTTCTTCTGAAAAAAATGTGCGCTAATGGCCACCCAAGATATAGCTGATAAGCAATGGCGGTTCAATATGAAGGGGTGCGATAAACGAGTAGCCATTCGAAAAGGCACGTAGTTGGAAGGCTCAAAATTCCCATTTCTGACTGCCCTCCGGTTGATTTACTGCTGGTCGCAAGAATTAACATTATTTGAATGGCGAGGAAAACAGCTGGATTTGATTCACATCCCTCAATAAAATCAAACAAAATTTGGCACTCGTATTCCTTAGCATCTAGAAGAAATAACTACGCTATTTAAAAAATTCTGCAGAATATGCTTTAAAAACAGCCTTTGATTCAATGTCTCAAGTGCATGGGCAAGATGGGTTGTAGCTGAAATTCCATCCCGAGCACCCAACTCTCTTTTCAGAAATATCTCACAATGAAAATTTCAGTTTTTGAAAATCTGCAGATACTGTGGTGAACCTTATAAGCCAGCTAACAGCTTCCAGACATTCTTATTACTATTGTCTTGTAGTCTTGTTACTCGACTGCGAACCACAAGGTCCCAGGTTCTATCCTCGCTAATACCAATCCGCCACATTGGTGACCTCGGACAATGAACCTTCAATCTTCGTACAACTGATGTGGGCCATCTACCCACAGCAACCCAAAAGTCGTCAGATTCACTTGACGCAGCAACCCAAAAGTCGTCAGATTCACTTGACGCAGCAACCCAAAAGTCGTCAGACTCACTTGACGCATCAACACAAAGTTGTCAGACTCACTTGACGCAACAGAACCACTCACCCACACACACTCACCATAACGCTTGGCACTACTCAAATGGGTACAGGCACGTTAGACTCAACAGCTAATAAATACATCACCACTCAACAGCCATATCGTTTGACTCACTGGAGGGAGAGTACTGTGGTGAACCTTATATGCCAGCAAACAGCTAAGACACATGAGTATCACTTTTGTCTTGTGGTCTTGTTACTCGACTGCGAACCACAAGGTCGCAGGTTCTATCCTCGCTCATAACAATCCGCTACAATACCATTTGGTATGACTTCAGCAGCGCAAACAATCAATGAAGACGACTCTTTATTTTTTCTCTTCTATATGATATATATTAAATCGGGAGCTAGTGAACAACCGAAAAAAAAAGTAACTCCATTTTTATTTATTTATTTATGTTCGTACTCCGGGTGCATCATTTTTCCAATTTTATAATGCATTTTAAAACTGTTTGAAACTAATCCTTTCTTACTAATGAACAGAAAATAGAAATTAAGGAATATAATTCGAACAGGTTACTCAATTTTAACATTTTATTGGCTATCTAACTTTTATGCCATTGTTCTGCAGCTAAGTATCAAGCCATGAAACTGCACGTTCTATATAATAGAAATTGAAGTGAAATGCCGTACAATAACAATCAAAGCGCACGTTTCGACGTTTGATAAACAACGTGTGAAGCATCATTTTCCGAAACATGATGGGAGCAATTAAAAAGCGTTTTAGGAATAAATTCGACAAAAAATTTATCGGTAAAAACCAAAAAGTTAAACTGTATAAAGAGAAAAACAGTAAGATCGAACAATTCAAAAATGAAGTCGCTTCTTTAACTAGTCAATACGAACAGGTTTGATATTGTATTACATTATTTTTCTAATTTTTTTTTAATGTTTTTGGATGAAAAAATGTCTTGTGTTTTGTTTCAAACATAATTATTTTTCGTTATTAAAGATTAAATAATTTGCTGCTTCCACAAACTTGAAAAAAAAAAAAATTTCGTTATTATCTGTTATCACCAAAAAAAAAATAAGTGTTGGTTTTCCTCTATTAATGGAAACTTAATCTTACTAAGTAGATATATGCAATAAAAATATTTTTACAGTAATCTGTTATTATAACTATTTTATTTATATTTTAATAATGTCTGTTAAATGTGTAGTAAAAATAAAATCATTTATTAGGTTATAACAATTTATTCTCAGCAGCATGGACAAATTCAAAATTGTGAATGTACATAATACTACACAAAATGCACAATTACTTAGGAAAAGGTCTTCTTAGGAATCAGAATGAATGCTTGGAATATTTATTGATTTATGTATGTTTATGAAACCTACATGATGACCTCTCTTCTTCACGGGGCTAGATTAATGGTTTTATTTTGTTACATGGGTTGAAAGAACTTCATGCAGAATTAAAATAAGTTTGAAATACGGAATGATTAGAATTAAAATTTCTTTATTCAAAACATGATAGAGAAAATATCATAATGTATGCATCATCATTATCCATGTATATTTATCTGCTTATCTATTATGGGTTTTTTGGATATTTCTGTAAAAAAATTTTCCATGAGAAAATTATTGAGATAAAAATGAAGGAGCATTTTATATAATGGCATTTTTTTTTACTCGGAAATTTTTTATGTTATATGCAGAAATTAATTTTTGTAGATAATTAAAATTATCTGTTGCACTCTTATGTCACTTATGGTTCAAAATTAATTCATGCATCAACTTTATGCTCTGGAATATTCATTTCTCTTAGATATCAGTAAATTAGGGAATTTTTTTTATATAATTGTTTTGTATATTTGTTCTTAAATGCATATCACTAAGATTTGGGAATATGTATTCAAAAGTGTGTTAATTTTTTTACTTTCTTTTTTCCTCTTCTTTCAAATACTCTAAATAGGGGAATTCTGATCATTTTGACATTGCTACATGACCATTTAGCTATTATTAATTTTGTACAATAACTGTCCATTGGTTATTTCACTGCATTAAAACTTTAAATAACATCAGAACAAGTGTTAATGTTCTGCCATCCTATTGAGAGTATTCCCAATTTTATTCTTTATTTTAAAATTCTCTATTTATAAGTTGCAAAATCCTCCTCTCCCTTTTTATTTTGCTACTTCACCTTATATTATGTATATTTTTGTAACATTTAAAATTTCCAGTTAATTTATGGAATCCAATGATATATTTGTAAATAAATTTTTAAATTGTTAAAAATTATTTCATGTATTGAGTAAAAAATTTTGTCTAAAAACATATTATGTGATTTACTAAAACTATTTTCATATTTTTTTTATTAATTCATATTACTGATATTTCTAAAAGTCTAGTAATTTTTTTAAATAAAGGTATTAAAGATTTTGTTTTGTTGAAATATTATCCAAAGGGTCAACATTTCATATATTTGACTTTTATATTGAAGTTTATTACCACAGTAAATAAAATATCTAGATCTAATCTTAGATTTATTTAGCAGTTTACAAAAAGAAATCAATAAATAATATTCATAATGGATAGAGCAAAGTTTCTTTACAGTTTCAACAATAATTTCACCAATTTCAATAACCAATTGCAATTTAAATAATAATTATTATTTATTAAGTATAAGTGATTATTATGGCTCTTGAAACTTTTCTAGAATGCATAATCATTTCTCTAGAGTTTCAATTCAATGCTTTTTTTTTAATTCTCATTTTCTCCTTTCTTCCAGTTTGATTCACTATCAACGGAAAAGTTTGAAGATTTTCCACTATCTGAAAAGACAAAAAGAGGTAATTTGTTTCATATATATTAATAATTAAATTTAAATAATTTGTACTATGATTCAGTTAAATAGGAAATATGTGACAGGCTGGATAAAATTCTTTGACTATTTTCAAGTAATATATATATATATATATATTTTATGCTGGATTTTTGAAGAATCTAAGAATTTTTGGCAACATTTTAATATTTAAGTAGAGAAAAATATCAAATGATTAAAAGAAAATATCTACAATAACATATAATTCTTAAAAAATAATATATTTCTGTACCATGGTTGTTGCTTATTTGTAGTACATCTTAGAAATGCATAGATACTTATTATAAATTGGCAAATATATGAAAACTTGTTTAATTTATAACAATTACATTATGCTGTTTCAGTACAAATTATTTTGCTGAATAAATATTTGAAAACCATATGAGCAATAAAGAGTCACTGTTGAAGGTTCTTTTTTATATATATAATTTTGTAATGCATAATTCTTGTTTATTATTATTATTATTTATTTATTTAATGACAGAATAAGTCAAAAATAATTTTAACTTATTATTACTCACATGCTTTATAACGTAACATTGAAGGAAACAGTTTTCATATAAAAATTCATTTCGATTTAGTGAAGGCTTCAGAATTAAAATGATGTATGTTATTTGAAATACATATACCTTCTGTAAGCAGCATTTAAAGATCTGATAATAAAAGAAGAGAAATGCCAATAAAATTTTCACACTCTGAAAATTCACTTAAATGTTCAGTAAATCCATATAAATTTTTCTCTTGTTATATTTTTATTGTCACCTCCATTAAATGAATAGAGGTTTTAACAAACTTCTATTTATTTTATTTTTCTTTCAAAATGAATAAAATATTTACAATGCCCATTTTATCTGTATGAGAAAATTAACTCTATTGTGTCTCTTGAATTTTTGTTTCACTTAGTTTGATAAAAGTAAATTCAAGTATCATGAACGACAGATAAAATATAACTGTTTACTTTGTGCATTTTTGAAGAATCTTAATATATTCTGTGTAATGAAATAACTTGAATTGTAGAGTGTATATTTGTGTTTGATGTTTAAAGAATATATATTTATGCAATAATTCGATTTACTCCTGTTCTAAAAAATAATCACTTTCTATTCTCTTAAATTCAGGCTTCATTTGACTGAAACTGTAAATGCTTTCTCTGCAACTTAACAATTTAAGATTACATAATTTCTAAAAATGTCAGTCTCCCTACCTTCTGCCTTTTTATTTGGACTATACCAGTTTCTGATCATGGTTCTAATGATGATCTTTTTAAACGCATTTTAAAAAATGAATTTGTTCTTTGTTTGAAAAAGAATAAAAATGTGGTTTCCAGTTAAATGCATTCAACTCTCCTAGAAAACCATTTCATATATATATATGAAATGGTTTTCTTATATTAAAATCCTGAAAACTATATTTAATTATAAAAAGAGTTAAAATTAGTCATATATAAGCATAATTAATTAACTTTCACTCTTCTTTTCTTTTGTAGGTTTGAGGGACAGTAATTACATTACTCCAACTGAAATACAAAAGGAATCTGTTGGTTTAGCTCTAAAGGGTCATGACATCCTTGGTGCTGCTAAAACTGGATCAGGCAAAACTTTGGCCTTCCTTTTACCTGTATGTGTAAGATTTTTCTTCTAGACTATTATATTTATTGATATTACAATATTTTATGCTAATAATTTATTATAGTTGCTTTCAAATTGAATGGGCATTTCTTAATATAATTCCTAAATTTTGGCTGAAGTGGACCCTAAAATATATTTTCATATGAATATTCTTCACACGTCATTTTGTATTATAAATAAAATGTGGAATTGGTGAATTGGACAAGATTAAATAACTTTGTCAAGCAGGTGTTATTGTAAAGTGATAGTAAATTAATTATCAGAAGTTATTTATTTAACCTCTTAACTATGATGCCTTCTGCCTTGAATTATTGTGTTTTCAAATGTATAAGATGAAATTAAATCATTCAGAGACATTTAATTAATAAATAATGGATAATGCTTAAACATCTTCAGTATGTTATAGACTTCTGGGTGAATCCATTTGACATGGTATTCCTGAAACTAAAGGTTTAATTTAATTAGATAGTAGAAAACAAAACAAATAAAGGGTTAAATAAATATGAATTGACTATTTCCACTTTCTTGACTTATTTATACTATTCAGTGTTTTGATATGTTGTACTATAGGTTAATAATCACAAATTCTTTATTAGCTTATTAAATATTTTTTAAAATTTGCAAAAATGCAACTTTCTTTATCCAGAAAAATATACAAGCCAAATGTCTCATGATATTCATTATTTGCCTTTATGTGTATATGAAATCATGAAGTTTTACTTTTTCACACATCTTTATTGATAAATTTTAAACTATTCCTTTAAAAAAAAATGTTTTTACTATTTGAAGATTTATAAATGTATCTCAATTTGAATTGAACCTGTAAAAGCTGATGTATGTTTTTAGTTCCACTTCAATTAAATTAACATTGTATTTAAAAGCTGTACTAGGATTATTTTAGGATGCATCTCATAATTTTAAATCATTGTCAAGTGAAAAAGGGGATACTTGAGTAACCATCTTCCAAAATTTTATTCCACACTAAATGGTAACTTTTGATTCTGACACATTGAATATGTTCAAAATTTGGAATTCATAGTAGATCTCTCACGGAATCACATTTTGATCTTGCAACCTTTTTGTACTAAAACCAAAACTATCATAAGAGAGCTACACAAGCTCTAGAAACAGAGGTATGTTGTGTTACGATGTCAAAAATATCAGATTAGCATTAATAAGGCATATGACTTTGGAAACATTGTTTCTACAATGGAATTAAGTTTGCTTTTTTTTTTTTTTTTTTTTTTTTAGTTTTTTATTTTATATGGTTTTATTTAGTATGGCTATATTTTATTATGGTTTATCTCAATAGTTTTATGAAAATTTAACTTTTAGGGTTGTTGTTGTTTTTTCATGCTATAAAGGAAAAAGGGTTTTTTTTTTTAGCTAATTAATGCAATAAGTTTATTATGAATGTATTGATTTCATCTTATTTTATCATTAAAATTATTGTAAATAGTTGATAATATTCATGCTATATACAAAAAGTGTCTAAAAAATGGCATTCCTCATTAATTTATATAATAATTATCTTTGCTTTATATTTACTTTTCAGGTCCTTGAAAAACTGTACTGTCTAGGTTGGTCTATGTTTGATGGCCTTGGTGCACTTATCATTACTCCAACAAGAGAGCTTGCATATCAGATATTTGAAGTATTAAAAAAGGTTGGAGTTTATCATAGTTTTTCAGCTGCATTGGTAATAGGAGGAAAAGTTAGTATTGAAAATTTATACATATTTACATATTGATTTATTTTAAAATATTTTAGAATAAATTATTGTTTTTATTAACTATGCATCTTTATTTGTTAGGATTTGGATAGAGAAAGGAAAGCTCTTGACAAGTGTAATATTTTAATTTGTACTCCTGGTCGACTTTTACAGCACATGGATGAAAATCCAAATTTCGATACTCTGAGCTTAAAAATATTAGGTATAGTTGAACAAACGCATTTCTTTATTTTTTAATACTTTATTTCAATGTTTTAAAACACCTTTATGTCTAATGATAATAATCTTTCATATTTCTAATTAGTCAATATATCTTTAGTTTAGTTTTATTTGTCCGTAGTCAATTCAGCTTATTACTATGTAACTAAAATTTGACTTAGCAGGGGTGTTTGTGCTCCGGGGATTTTGAACTTCGATACCCGGAAATTCCGGGGATCGTCGTTCAAAAGGAAGTAGGAATAATAATGAATTATTTATTTTGATCTGGGTAATTTTGTTTGCTTTGAAAGCAGAAAACGCAAGGTCAGTGTGTGTGGTGAAAACTTTTCCTTTCTTTCTGCAAAGGCAGTGATAATGCGTGAAAAGGGGGGAAAAACTTCTTTTTTGTTCTTTCCTTATTGCGAGTTATGACTCATTCCCCCGGTTCTCGGACATTCTCTTCTGGATTCTTTTCGGCAAGTAGGCGCGGCAGAAAAAAAAGGGAGAGACTTCGTTCAACCAGATGTGCGATCACGTGACCTGGGTTCAAAGGTCTTAATTTTGCAAAATTAATGGTTATTAATTTTGCAAAAAAAGTAATTCATTGAACTTTTATAATTAGGTCATTCAATACTTCATAATCGTAATTTTTCATTCCCCCCCCCCTTCTCGAAACTCCAAAATGTCGGTAGTAAGTCAGTAAAAGTTTCCGGGGATTTTTTGGGGTCCCACAAACACCCCTGACTTAGGAAATAATGATGTACTTATAAAAGAATAATTGAATGATTTTTCTGTTGAAAACTTCTCTTATTCTCCTTCTGAGTTTTTTTCCTACTCACCTTAACTTTCCAAGCTTCTTTTAGAGCTTTCAATGGATCTTCAAGTATGTAAACTCTTTTAATATTATCTATTTTGAAGACTTTATTCTCAAGACTCTGCTATGTTTCAATTTCCATTTTTGCATATAATTCTTGGAATCAATTTTTTCTTTGTCATCTTTTACATGTGCACAATGTCATTGTTAGTTCTTTTTTGAATATTAAAATGTCATATCAGAACTTTTTTAACCAGATTTTACATTTTACTATAATATTAAATTTTCGAATAGTTTCAGCTGATGCCTGATTACCTCATGACAGGATTACATTGTGCAACACTTTTTTCATTTCTTTTTAATTCTTCATATGAGGCAGCAGTTTTTGCTACAAAAAACTTCTAATTTCATAATTTGTTTGCATAGCATGATATTATTGCTATTTTCTTTTAATAAAGGAAAATGTAGATGTGTATCATAAAATTATAAAAAGCATAGACTTGTTTGTTAAGCATTAGCTAGTTCCCCCCCCCCTTTTTTTTTTTTTTTTTTTGTCTTTCTAATGAAATTATTTTGAAATATGCATTTATGTATATGTGGTAATATTATAATTTGAAATTATATTATATTTTTATACCATGTTAGTTTTCAAGAAATTGGCAATTATTTCCTTATATTTTGAATTATTCTTTAAAGGCATAAATCAAAATTGGTGGGTAGGTAAAAACGTAATTATTAATTTTTTGATGCTGTAAGTTTTATTACTAAGAAGCATTTGATTTGAGATCTAAAAATGTTTGATCCATAAGAAATTATTAGATATTTTTTATTTTGTTATTATATACATATTTTTAATTTGATATTATATTTTTTGCTTCCTTTCTTTTCTTAGTACTTGATGAAGCAGACCGAATATTAGATTTAGGATTTCAGAAATCGGTGAATGCTATTTTGGAAAATCTACCTCAAGAAAGGCAAACTCTGTTATTTTCAGCAACACAGACTAAGTATGTCTAAGAATGTAATCTTGTATAATTAGACTATTATTTAAAAAATTGTTTTCAAAATTCATTTGTCTTTTTATTAATTTATTTGAAAAACTCTGAAGAATTTAATTGTTTAATTGTTGCATTATATTTGAAACAGATAAGAATTTTTATTAGATAGTATAAAGCTTAGATGTATATTTATCATAATATACTTCATGGCAATATAAAATATATTAAAATAAATATTTTAATAAAGAATATATATGAATATATGTACTTGAAAAAGCTCTATTTAATTTCCATCATTATGAAGCTATTTCTCATGCCTTAGAATCAGCTTTTTGTTACTATTATTATCATTAGTATTATTCTTTACTCAAAGAATAGCCATGACATTAAAGATACCATTGCTGTTTAATGTTTCCTCATCTTAGCTTTTTCAGGAAGGAATCACTCGAAGTGGTAAAATAAGTGTCAAAGATTGAATAACAAATTAGGACTATAAAGCAGGAGACTCACTGCTCCCAAATATCTGTTTTTACTAAATCAAATTTCTGTTTCAATTGAATGGTCCCCCACCCTCTTAACGTATTAAAAATATTTATGTAATTCTCATTTTATCAGTCATGCTTTTTCTTACCATTCCTTTGTCATAATTGCTCTAATTTTATAATCAGCAAGATTCTCATTTGTTTTAAATATTTTATTGAAAAAGAAAAACTTGGAATGCTACAACTGTAATGACTTCAGGGTAAGTCAATTACCAAAAGAAGAGAGTATTTGTTATCACAGCATTGCTATGAGTACAGGATAAACCTTATATACTTTCAAAACATATATATATATATATATATATATATAATGGAAAAGTCTTATAGAATGTAACAATTTTTAAAATAGTCTAGTGAAATTCAATCATAAAAGTTGCGGTCTCAAAACTTTTTAATACTTTCTTCACTTTTAGAAAAAGAATTTTGTAATCTTGTAATTTATTTTACTACATTATTTGTAATCTTTTAATTGCTTTACAGTATAGTAATATTTGTTTTATTTTAACCTGCTTTCTTTTTTTTTTTTTTTAGATCTGTGAAAGATTTAGCAAGATTAAGTTTGAAAAACCCAGTGTATGTATCTGTACATGAACATGCTAAGCACATTACTCCTGAAAGTTTACAACAAGTATGTAAATATTTATCCTTCTCTGCCTCTGACCACAATAATTCAAAATGTCTTTGGTTAACTAAAATTTAATATGTTGTCTTTACATCAAATTTGGATAAGTATATATATTTCAAATTTTGGGCATACAGGAACTTTCCTGTCTGTTTGTCCAAATACAGTTGAACACAATAATTAAAATACATGACTTCACCAATAGCTAGAGAATAAAATAATAACATTTGGTGCACTGTTTTATTATCCAAAGTGTAGATATGTTTAAAATTTTTGTCAAGGCTATCTAAGAGCATTGATTTATGTTTCTGATTATATACATAAGAAATAATTCAAAAAATTTTATAACCTGAATAAATGAAATTTTATGTTTGATCCTGTTGTTAAAATTGTAGATTTGTATCAAATTTTACTTTCAATCAATCGAAAAGAAGTCTATTAACTCTTTAACATCCAAGCACTTTTCAAGTGGCACTCCCTTTAACATCCAGACTTTCTCAACGTGTCTCTGAAAGACATGGACTCTTCCTAGCTGAGGGGCAGTTACCCCCCGCACTCTGAAGTAATAAAACTGTCGACGCTCTACCTTGAATAATTGCCTTGCGGTTTTCGACAACGAGATTCATTTTCCATCAGCTTAAGAGTTTTATTCTAATGTATTTATATTTTTTAGTGTGAAGTGTTTCGCTCATCATCTTTGTGGGGTATATTTTTTTACAAAAAATTTGAAATTTATTCTATAATTAATTTTTTTTTATTTGTAAGTTTCATGTTAGGCTTCCAAACCATTTAAATAAAAACTGGCTTTACTAGGAATTTCAAAAACATCTTTATGTTCCATTTAATTCTCAATAGGCTTTTACACTTTTTTTATTTCCAAAATTAAGTAATATGTCATATATTACCATGTAAAAAATTTTTACATAGTAATGCAAAACATACATTATACATATATCAATGCAATTAGTACATTTTTTTACATAGTATAGATGTCAATGCTTTCCAGTGATAAACAAGATAATGTTTTAAATCTTCATTTAATACCGAAATAAAAACAATCGTTGGATAAAAAAAAAATGTTATTGCTCTTTTTGAAAGATGTTTCGAAAATAATATGTTCTTTCAAAACTCAGCTAAGATTTTTTTTTATTGTCTTTAGCATTTTTTTTTTAGTATAAACGATTATCTTTATTGAATTTTTAAATATAAAATATTACTTTGCATTTTCGATAGTGATACTAAGAGAAAAGTTTTAGAACTTTAATTAAATTTTTAAAGAAGTGTTCACATTTTTTTTTCCAAAACCTTACGCATTCTTGCTTTTACATTAAATAATCGAAAAAGAATGTAGGGTAAATATAAATTTCAAAAATATCTTTATTTTGCCACTCATTTTTACTAATCTTTTAAAATATAACTATTAAATTTTTTTTCTAACCAAGGGAATATATTACGTCAAACGTTATATATCTCATCTATCGAATTGTTTCGATAGATGAGATAACATATTTTTAAAACTTCATTTAATAATGAAATAAAATTCGGGGGGAAAATTACTCAGCGAAATATATTTCGAAAATACATTCCTTCAGTTTTCGGCCTGAACATTTTACTAAAACATTACATTCTTCATAAACTAAATATGAAGATTTAACACATTTAAAATTACATTAATCATAAATATTACATTTTTAGTATGAACTGTCATGTTGAATTTTTCAAGCTGAATTTCTGATTTTAAAATGTTATGTGAAGTTTTCTATAGTATTGTTAAGACAAGATAAATTTTTGAACGAAAGCTTCATATTAAATTTCCACAAATTTCCACACGAGGGAATCATTTGCAAATTTTTGATAATATGTACATTATATAGCATTTTTGACTCCTCATCTCTATCTCTCTCGTTCATCTGACCCTCGTTAGTTTCATCCCCTGCTTCTTTGCTTAGAATAAACGAGAGATCATCTAAAGTATCATTTTTTGGCCAACCATCATCTTCGTTGATAGATCACTGTCACTTTCGTCAGAATCAAGTAAAATTGCTTTAATTTCTTCTTCAGTGTGTACACGATTTCTTTTACTCATAATGAAGAAATAATATGCGTTTCAATAGAAAAATTACTCTGATAATCCAAACACCCGATTCACAGTACATAAAATAAAGAATCAGAAATTCACAACTGAAGAAAATTTTTTAGAATGGCATTCTAAAGAGGAACTCAGTATTTATATAACTTATCTCATTCTTTGAAGAGGGCGATACATCCAATCTTTTTTTTTTTTTTTTTTTTTTGTCTTTTAATTCTATTTTAAAAGTGGTAGTTTGTACACGGCCTCAGAATTTCCGACAGTCCTTTGATGAAAGAATAAGATGCTTGGAGTGTAAAACGACTTCCTTCCATAGTAACAACTGTCGCTACCCATTTTGTAAGAAAACTGCTATGTGAATAGGCCGCATTGACAATGCAATGGTTTGTCTTTATATCATTACAATAGTCTTACTACTGAAAAGGGCTTCTGATGCTTGTCCGAAAAATAAACAACGTGTCGGTATCCTTATATATCATTCATCGTTACCAGAGAACTTCAGTGGAAAATTTCTTTTATAAATGGCCATAAAATCTTTCCAATTTTGAGCTAACAACACGTGAAAACAGAAACTAAAACCCTTTCAAAATACAAAATGTACGCCAACAACCCATTTAGTGAATTCCTCCTCAACCCCTACCGCCCTAAGGCACAGGGGAAACTACTGTGAAAAAGCCGCGATTGTCAAAGATAACGAGGACCTCCTGGAGTGTTCTGTAGAGTAGCCTCTTTTAATACCCATCACCCCTAAAACGGCTTACAGCCGCCCCAAACCGCCCCACGTGGATGTTATAGGGTAAATTCTCAAACCGCCCCGCTGGAATCGAGAGGGTTAAACTTTATACTTGGTTTTCTTTCCTATGTTATAAAGCACAAAACACTCAATTTTGTCACAATTCAACCTCATTTTGCAAGTAGAGAGATAAAGGCAATGCTAGTGTTGTCTCCCTTTTACCTGAGTCCAACTTTAAGGATAACAAAAATCTGATTGCTGGTGAGTGAGTTTTAAATGCTTGTCCAAAATTGACAGTTTTCATGCTGGAGAAGGGGAAATACACTTTTAATTTGGAGTATATGAGAGAATTTGGGTTAGACCACTCTTGCTGGTTTGTAATCATTTCATTCATTAAATGTAATTAAATGAGGATAGGGATACATAAGTATTTTTTAGGGATCTTTTCCTTTTTTCTCTCTTTAAAAAATTAGTTTAAAGGCAAACAAAGATATAGTTTGAATACATAATTAGACTTTAAAAATACATACATTAATTATTGATTAGATTTTATAAATACATACATAAAGATTTATGCCATTATATTCAAACTTAGTTTTCTTTCTGTGTATTTTATATTGCAGAAGAAAATTTGCCTCAAGATTGTTCTTGTTTTTGACTATTTAAAATGCTTGATGATTTATACAAATAATTTGTAATAAATTATCCAAAAAAATTTATAATTAGTTGATTTTTTAATTTGTTTCTGTGAGTTCTATCACATAATTGAATTTATATAACAACAGCAATTTAAGAATTACTTAATTATTATAAAATTTGCTTACCCTTTTTATTTATTTTTCAGAGTTATGTTGTATGTGATGCGCATGATAAAATGAATATGATATGGTCTTTCATCAAAACTCATAAGAAGCAAAAAATTTTAATTTTTATGGCTAGTTGTAAGCAGGTTGGTTTCTATCTTTCTCGAATTTTTCTGTTTGATTCTTAATTATTTGTTGAGAAATAGCATTCATAAATATTTAATTTAATCTTATCATTCCCTTACAATTTTTCAGGTTAAGTATGCATACGAAAGTTTTTGCCGTTTGCGACCTGGCGTTAGCGTTACGGCTTTATATGGATCATTACATCAGCTACGAAGAATGGAAATTTATGATGAATTTTGTAAGAAAAATCATGTAGTGATGTTTGCTACAGATATTGCAGCTAGAGGACTAGGTAAGAGTATATTTATTTTTGTGTTCCTAATTATCAGGGGTTTTTTTACTATGTATTCTTGTATATATTAATTATTATCAGAATTTTTTATCATTTTATCTTTGTAACTTGAATTTATTTGCATTAATAGATTTTTAAAAGGTTAAGTAATGAAAGGCAGATTAATACTAAATTTTTTTAAAATTATAAATGCTATTTCTTTTGAGTGTTCCTTAATGTAACTAATTTTTAAAAAAAAAAAATACTTTTGCTTTTTAGATTTTCCAAATGTAAACTGGGTTGTGCAGTTAGATTGTCCTGAAGATGTTAACACCTATATTCATAGAGCTGGTAGAACGGCAAGGTATGATTCATTTGTATCATTATACATTTCTTGTGCTTTTGTGTGGTGTCTTTTTTATTTTTCATCAAAATTATACTGTTTTGATGTTGTTAATAAATAACTTTTACTATAATTATGAAGTAGCATTTTATATGACATAGTTAAATTCTTTTTACTTGAAAATAAAAAATTTAGCATAATAAAAATTTTGTTTTGGAATGTGATTTTATGTCGATTATAAGAAAAAAATTGTTGCTTTGCATAACATTTATCATTATGACTTTATTAGTGTTATTACCTAAATGCTGATTATAATAAAACTCCAGTAACTCATCTAAAGAGAAACAAAAAAATTTTTAGCTTATTTATAAAGATTTTTTTTTATTTGCATTGCAAATAAGAAATATTATTTGAATGAAAGTCCTCTTAAAGTTGTGTGCATACAATTGCTAATGCAATAAAAAAAAAAAAAAGCTCTTTAATGCAAGATCTCATATTTCTTACTATTCGATATTTAATTTTTAATTTTGCTTTTTATATCATCTTATATTAATCTAAAGACATAAATCAGGTTTCTAAAATATACTCACCTCACTAAAGAGATGAGCATATTTTAGAAACCTGATTTATGCCTTTTGCTATAGTGATTAAAGAATAACTAGTTATTTCTTTTCTGTTATAAAGATCTCTATTACAACAAATTAAGTAAAATTATCGTGGCCTAAAATTCCACCAAAGATATATCATGTCTGTTGGCCTGTATACTTTGTTATACATCATGTATTAAATTTATGCATTTTGGTCCTAATAGAATTGTAAAGAATGGGGTTCCAGTTGAAATGTCTGATGTCATGAAGTGGCTTTTTCCAGAGCATCCCAAACTTTCTCTTAATTATTTAAATTCTTTGATTTTTCTGGATACTCTCATTCTCTTAAAAATTACCGAAAAATTGGGCTCTGTGTAGTCTCGATTGACTGTAAAATAATAGTGTTTGTACATGCTGTTCTTAAAGTCTTGCATAGGATTCAAAAGTGTCATCCTTAAAGCATTTACCATCATAGTTCATGCATAGAAGGCATATAATGGGGGTACAATCATCCTATACGATACATCCCAATACAAGAATTCTGTTTACCCCATAGTGATTTTCTCCTCTTTTTTTGAAAGGTACAGTGGGATCTAAATGCTTTCTAGCTAAAGACGTTGAAAATCACACTGCATTCTGATCCTTGACTCCTCATTGAAAAGAATACTTTCTCAATATTGATGCATCCAAGACAGTCTTATTAACATGAAGGGCCTTCATCTTTCTACATGCAGTTTATCTAGAAATTATTATTTCAGATTAAGCTGCCAGATCTCAAGGCAGTTCTGGCTATTATTTACATGTTTTATTACACATATTACTCTATATGCCAATCTTTTACAAATGTCATGATTTTTTTTATTCACCTCAAGGAGCATTCTTGCTTTGTTCCTAAAGTTTAAATTGTATAAGATGGATGTCATTATTCAATAATACTATTCATTTTGTTTACGACTCTTTATATCTTAACCATTCATTGAAATCATTCTAAGAACTAATTTTAAGTTAATATAGTCAATATCTCCTCTAGATTATTATTATTTTTATCAAAGAATATACAATTATGCAAATTATATTTCTGAATTAGAGAAGTTATTACTTTCATTCTTTATATTTATATATACTTTCAACAATTTAATATGCATTAGGTATTCACGTTACTTTTATCATATTTCATCTTATATATTACAAAAAATTTTAAAATATTAGTGTAGTTGTTTTGATTATTGAAAATAATTGGATTTTTAAATTAATTTTTCAAATCAAAGCAATTTACTGCTATGATCTGTCTGATTTATGAGAGTAAATTATATTTGAAACAATAATTTAATAGCAATTTATATATAATTTGTTGATAAAGTGTAAGAAACAGAATGGCTTTCAAATTGAACATCTAAACGTTTGCAACCAGCAAAGCATATGGTTACTTCCTTCTCCTGAATTATTGCATTATATATAAATAATCTTAATGGAGGTGTAAAAGCATATTTAAAAAATTTAGAAGACATTTAAAATGGATCTGAATATGACTATTTTAGAAAGATACAGTTCACGTGCTCACTAATGAATGTGTGTTAATTGGAACAGACACATTGCAATCTAACTACAATTTCTAAATTTTGAAAATAAATGCTCTTTATTTTTGCTGATAACTGCATTTTTCTTGGACACAGGAAACTAAACGATTTTATCTCAGAACAATGCAAATTATTGTCATTCAATTTTGAGAGACAAAAAAAAAATTAATTTCACATGATTCATGAGTTAAAATAGTAATGCATTTATTTTTAAAAATTCACTTTAAAAGTGTGAATTAAATTGATTTTATCACACATACACATATATGTATATATTTCAACTTTCTATGTACTGTTATAACAACAAAAATAACTGCAATGTTTTTCTTTCAGATATGAAAAGAATGGTGAAGCACTTTTGGTTCTTTTACCTTCTGAGGCAAAATCTATGGTTGAACAACTTCGTAACAGAAAGATTCCTATTGAAGAAATACAGTATGAATCTACTTACTTAATTTAAATTACTGTTTTTGAAAGTCTAAAACTCTTTAATCAAACTTCTTGTCTTCCTTTAGGATTAATCCGAAAAAATTACAATCAATTCAGAAGAAATTGGAATTACTGTGTGGTCGGGATGAAAGATTAAAGGATACTAGTCAGAGGGTATGTATGCAGTTTAATTTTTTCCCATGAATTATCTCTATATATAATACATTAATGTACTTGGCACAGAAATTACTTATTGTCAAATAACAGAAATCAAATATAAATTAAACATCATACAAATTTCAGACTTCTTCATTGAACATTTTTACAGCTGCATTGAATTGAGTGCCTCACTTAACTAATTAATGGAGCTGCAAAATGTTTTTAGGAATGTTTTGCAAAGTATTTACTGTGTTTCCAAAAGTTCATATATGATATAAAATATTTAAATGATATTCTTTAGCTACTGTTATGCATATTTTGCTCTATGGAAATATACTATGTTTAAATACTTCAAGAAGATAAAAATCTTAATAACCTCTTTAATCATTTTATTATTATTTAAATGAATTGTTTTAATCTTTAAAAAAATTGAAATTTACTAATTTATTATGTGAAGTAGTTGTAAGCTAGTAGAAGATCAACACTCAGAAGAAGTAGAAAGTTTCTAAATTCTTATTAATTTTATTTGCTAATTTTTCATGTTTTATTCGCTTACTATTCATGCTTGCATCTTATTTGAAAACTGTAGTAATTGAAGATGTCCCATATTTCTACATTACTTATAACCTAACATTGAATGATGTGCTTGTCTTTATATTATAAAAAGTGAAGATTTTTAGTGTGTGTGTGTGTGTGTGTGTGTGTGTGTGTGTGTGTGTGTGTGTGTGTGTGTGTTTGTGTGTGTGTGTGTGTGTGTGTGTGTGTGTGTGTGTGTTTGCTTGTTTATTTACTTTCCATAACTGGGTATGGAATGTTTGAGAAGAAACTATGAATATTATGTTCTAATAGAGATATTACTAAAATTTATTCTTATACATGAGCCTTTATCTATGTTATCAAGACTAGGAGCTATTGACCTGGCTTTTATTAGAGTTTTCTATAAAATACAGCTATTCGAAAACCCTCTGCTATATTATGAGATTAACTGTACAGAAAACTCATAGTTGATGAACTAATCAATTTAACCTCATAATTTCTCACAGATGATGTTACTCATGTTTTCATATGTCCACCAGTATTTTTTAAGTTTTATTATTGGCAAACATGAGTAATGAGAGTGATTGAGCAAAACTAATCCATGAAAATTTTCTGTTATAATATAGGAACTCTTTGTAATTTACATACAAATGAAATTTATATATGAAATATGTAATTTTTTTTTAATATTTTTCTATTTAGGCATTTAAGGCATACTTAAAGAATATATTTCTTATGAAAGATAAGACCGTATTTGATGTGAGTGCAATAGATTTTAATTTATATGCTCAGTAAGTATACTTTTAGCATTATTCATTATATAGCATTTTCTGCATTTTAATTAACGTGCTACAATTTTTTATTCAGTTGGCAAATACTTATTGAATGGGGAAAATGGTGCGATATCTTACTTTTTCTATGCTAATGAAGATAAACTTTCCTTATTTCTAACCAAGAATTATATCTCAATATGTTTATAGTATTATTTTGACTGGATTTAATCATTTTGAAGCCACTGATTCATTTTATTTATTTATTTGAAACCAACATAGTTCATTACATTTAGGAAATGGAATTAGAATAAAAATTATACTATTTATATGACATTTGAAATTTTTTACAATATATTTACTATGTTAATGCATATCATTGTAATAATAAGAAACTTTTTTATTATGTATTTAGATCTTTAGGCTTAACAACTGCTCCAAGAATTCGTTTTCTTGAAAAACATCTCAAAAATCAGATGCAGAAAAGTGAAACAACAGAAGAAAGCAACAGACTTCCATCAGCTGTTAGAGATAATTTATTTTTCATGAATGAATCAGATGATGAAAGTGACATTGGTGTTGATCCAAAGGAAAACTATCCAATGATTCTAGATGTAAGTTTTCTGCTTTAATTTCTGGAATAGTAAAATTTGAAAATTAGTCCATAGATTGTTTTTAAAATATGTTCATTATAATCACAGCTTCTTAAAACTTTTCATTTGTACTAGTTTTCAAATGCTAAAATATTCCTGGATTGGCCGACCTGCAAAATATTTATTCATAGCAACCCTTACATTCATTTAAGTAAGAAAATAGAATAGAATGTTGCATTATTTAATTGTTTGAAATGTTTTTAAATCAATTTATTAGGAAAATTTTAATAAAAAGTTGCTAATCAAGATAATTTTCTAAAATATTTTTATATAACAATTCAGAACACTGGAGCAGAGTATATACTATCATCTTGCTTAAAATCAAAAGACTAAAGTTCCAATTGCAGCTTATTTTTAATAATATTAGAGATGTCTGATAATAGTTATTTTTACTCTAATGTCATATTTGTTTATTTTAATGGGTATATTTTTAGAGAATAAGTTATGCATATATTGATTTCAAAATAATTTGTTTCATGCCATACATGTATGTGATATTTTTTTCACAATATTTGATATTTTTTCATTTTCAAATATTTTATGCGTACGTAAAAGTCATAAATCAACATTAAAGATGGAAATAAAATATAAAACAGAATGTGAAACTTGGTAATCAACATATTTATTGCTCATTAGGATATGACAATAAATATGTTGGCTTCAAATTATAGCGGTTGTGCTAACAGTTAAGTGAAAAAATACTGTCTTCATCTCAAATGTGGGTAAGACATATCTTTCCAATGTGGAAAGTTGGAAAAAAGATACAAAGCTTGGAACAAAATAAATAATTAAAAGGCAGGTTCATAATAGATTATGATAAATCAAATATAATAACATAAGGAAATTAAAAGAAAATGTAATTTGCAAAGGACATATCTTTTTCTCCTAGTCAGATTAAATACTTGATATGCTGTATGGCTGTTGCCAGATCAGTACTTTTGAATGTATGAAATGAAAATAATAGTGAAAGAATTATATTTGAAATATAAAGAGGTATAAAATGAAAGAAAGTTAAAATAAAGAACTTTTTTAAATAAAATTTGACTGGAAAAAAAGCTATAAAGTAAAAGTATCAATCTTGGCTTTGTGGCCCTTCCATAATTTACAATATACAGGGGTGTTTGTGCTCCGGGGAAACCCCGGAATTCCGGGGATTTTGAACTTCGATACCCGGAAATTCCGGGGATCGTCGTTCAAAAGGAAGTAGGAATAATAATGAATTATTTATTTTGATCTGGGTAATTTTGTTTGCTTTGAAAGCAGAAAACGCAAGGTCAGTGTGTGTGGTGAAAACTTTTCCTTTCTTTCTCCAAAGGCAGTGATAATGCGTGAAAAGGGGGAAAAAACTTCTTTTTTGTTCTTTCCTTATTGCGAGTTATGACTCATTCCCCCGGTTCTCGGACATTCTCTTCTGGATTCTTTTCGGCAAGTAGGCGCGGCAGAAAAAAAAGGGAGAGACTTCGTTCGACCAGATGTGCGATCACGTGACCTGGGTTCAAAGGTCTTAATTTTGCAAAATTAATGGTTATTAATTTTGCAAAAAAAGTAATTCATTGAACTTTTATAATTAGGTCATTCAATACTTCATAATCGTAATTTTTCATTCCCCCCCCCCTTCTCGAAACTCCAAAATGTCGGTAGTAAGTCCGTAAAAGTTTCCGGGGATTTTTTGGGGTCCCACAAACACCCCTGAATATATCAACATTGCTTTCATATGAAATCCTTTACTTGCATCTTAAAGCCATTTATTAAAAGTTCAAAGATAGATGCAGGCATATTATTTATAATAAAGTTATTTCTTAAGTGCTTGCTTTGATTGTTTACTGAGTTTGTTTCATTGCAAACTTTATTCATTCTTATGAGTTGAATCATTAGTGTTATATAATTTTTTAGCCATCTTTTATTTAAAAAATCTTTTTATTTCTTTCCATTTTACTCCTGTTTATTTCAAGTATGATTCTTCTATGATCATCTTCATCACTCACACTCAAAAGTTCTTGGCCCTTACATAGCAACACTCACAAATGTGTGCCAAAATCTCATATACTGTAAACATCCAGTACAGAGAAAAAGTCCTTTGCACTGTTCTTTTTTCCTTTCTAAATTACATTTTCTTTTAATTTCCTCGGGATTCCCCGCCCCCTTCAGTATGTTTCCAATTTGATTTACCTTGATCCATTCTGAACTTTTTTTTAGTTATTAATTTTATATCTTAGCTTTACATTTTTCTTTGCTCTTTCCACATTGATATTCTATTTAGGTTGAAGAGAATGTCTTTTCTTTTATTTGTTTGATACTGTTTTGTAAAAAATGAAATAATTCCTCCTGTGATCTGCATATCTTTAGAATTTTCTACATTTAAAAAAGAAAATGATATTTTTGTGACTAAGATTAAAAATATATTTCTTCTGTGTGGTACAGTTTTATACAAATTACTATATGCAAGATAAAAAGAATTTTTAATAAATAGCTTGTAATTATAATTAAAAATTTGAAGCTTAAACTGTTGAATCACATTTAACAAATACATGCATTTATTTGCATAACTTAGATATTACTTTTTCAGATAAATAGGATGTTATATTTAATTATGCTGATGATTTTATTTTAATATTAAAATCAGTTGTATATATAAAAAAAGTTTATTAACATTACTTGAATTTATACATTCATTCATGCATTAAAGGAAGCAATGTTAAAAAAAGGAATAAAATTGCATTTATACTTTAAACTGTGTATATATATATATATTAGAGATTGCAATACTGGACCAAAATTACAATACCGGTATTCGGTATTTTTTAAATTTTAATACCGGTATTAGAAATTTTAGAGAAAGAAAGAAAACACAGGTGTTTCTTTGTTTTATTTGATAGTTTTGTTAGAGAGTGTAAACATCACAAAAATAATTTGCAACTTATAAATTATAACAGTATATAATCACAAAAAAGTAAAGGAACATCTTATTTATTTAAATCAGAAAAAAAGTGTAAATATCACTATTCAGTCTGTGGTACTATTACAAATTTTTGAAATGTGATCTTAAAAAACATAATGCTTCACTATCGACAGTAGTGACATCATAATCTTCGATAATTGAACCGAAATCTGAATGTGGATAGGTTTGTGAGTAAAACGTTTTAAGAAAATTTACTCTAAACTTAATCAGGTTTGAATTGATTATTTTCTTCTTTTTCATTTTCATTTTTAAAATAATTATAAGTATTTAAATACCATTAGACATTTTCTATTTCGGTATGCCTTTCTTCTGTGCGATTTTTCAATGTAATTCTTTAGATAGTGATGTGTGCTGTTCTTTCAGTGACTGCAACATGAAATTTATTGTTGCATTAGCTGTTAATAAATTAGAATCTCTCCGACATAATGCCTCAATAGTCAGTTTTATTGTAAGTAGAGCTGATATAGTTCTGGATATTAAGTCGAATTCACTATCTGAAAAATTAATTTACAGGTTTAAGTCGATTATTGCTTTTTGGATTGGATTTCTCAGTTTCAAAAATCGTTCCATCATTAGGAGTAAACTGTTCCAACGTGTTTTAGAATCTAATATTAACATATATTCTGTTTTATTTTCAGTTAGTATATATTTTAGTAAAATATACTTTTTATAGGGGAACGTTTAAATATCTTAACAATTTTTCGAACTTTATAAATTATAGGAAGCAATTCTTGATAGATTAATATTTCATCCTCATTAGCAATATCTTCTTCAACAATTACATTGTCATTATCTTCATTGTCAATATCGCTCTCACTCTTACTCTCTTCAAAGTTGGAATCCGAAGTTTCTATATCCACAGTATTTGGATTCTTCTGTTCTTTATGTTTTTGGTATAATACATCTATTAGTCCTAATTGAATTCCATGTGCATAGCACAACTGCTGATTTGCATCAATCAACTTTCCAACTTTTTTCATAACTGTTGCTCCATCAGTCGTTCTGGATACAAGATTTTCTTTCAGGGATAATCCATGTTTCGCTAATTTAGATTTAAGCAATTAATTAAGCCATTTATTAGCTAATTAATTTCGCCCGTTAGGGAGACATAAAACAAAAACGTATGCTATTTTGTCATGTTGACGATCCCTGAACAGATAGTGGAGAGAATTTTAAAAATTTCTAGTAAATATCGAAAAACCGGTATTTAAACTTGTGAATACCGATATTACAAAATTGTAGAAATGGCTCAAAATACCGGTATTCGGTATCCCGGTATACCGGTATTGCAATCCCTAATATATATATATAATATAATTGCTTCCTATTAAAAAATATTTTAGTATCTTTAATTGGAATTGATACTTAATGTGGGTTTTTTTTATTCATATTCTATTCATAAAATGTGTTTCATAGTCAAATGAAGTTTTATTATATGTTATTTATGAAATTGAATTTTTTTGTCTGATTTCTTTTTTATTTTCAATGATTTTTTCTGTGATAATATATATGTTATAAGACTTAATACTGAACTAATTTCTTAAATTTTAGGGCAATCCTGAAATACTTGAAGAGATTAAACCAAGAGCATCTAAGCAACCATTAACAAAATATGCCTTAGCCAAGAAAATACTGAAAAAGGGAGTTTTGCCCAACACCATTATTAAGTTTGATGATGATGGAAAGGTGAAATTTATGTTTTTTATAAATTAAAAAAGAAATGAAACATTTAATTGTAAGAAAAACACCTATAAAATGCTTTATTCTTGATTGAAAAGAAATTTAATAGTTCAATCTAAATAAATATTTTAGAATTTTTATTGTTATTTTTTTATTTTCTTCAAAAATATAACTTCATGCATTTGAAAATATTTTTTTGCTATAGTTTTTTTAACTATATTTTATACTTTTATACTATTACTCTTGTTTAATTACATTGTCGGATAATTTTTTTTGGATCAAAATGTTTCTAGAAGATTATTGGATTAGAAACAATGAATTAAATTATGAGAAACTTTTCATTGACTAAGAAATTAAAAAAAAAAAAAAAACCATTGACAAACATTGTAATTAAAAAAGAAACTGTGCTTACTTTTTGTAAAATGAATTGAAAATTATTTTATTTTTGCATAAATTACAGAAGTAGTTTAATATAGTTTGTCATACTAGTTTTTATACTTTTGCAAGCGATCTAATATTTTTTTTTTTCTTCTGAAATAAATATGTTGATATTCTTATTACATTAGTTATTAACATTAGTTTAAGTAGTCACCTTTGCACTCATTTAGTAGGGCTGTGATGGTCCTATGCTAAATTCTTATCTTCATAACCTAAAGGGTTTTTAATTTGAATACCTGATTCCACTGAAGAACCATCTTGTAGCCAAGTCTAGTACATGCTAAATCCATTGAGATCAGAAATATTTTTGACATGGAAGTTAGGAGACATGAGTATTAAATTAGATGTCACCTCGTCACTTGTTCATAATGACTGAAAATAAGAAGTCATTAAAAGTATTCAAAATGATATATAAATGTAATTTTTTAAATTTTCTCTGCCTTTTTTAATCTTTTATAAACATTTTTGTTATCATGCTTCATAAATGAAACTATCAAGAAATCCTTTAGACATATAAATTTTGCACTATTATTAATAACACTAAATATTTTTTAATAAATTTTAGCCTGCTCAGACTGTGTGTGGTGCACCCATTTTTACATCAACTCCAGAACTTCATGAAAATATTGGTGAAGGTTTTGACCTTGAAAGTTTAAATGCAGACCTAAGTAATGAAAATGCTGAGGATAAAGGATGCTATAAAGAACACATAATAAAACCCAAGCATAGGGTAAGTGCATTAATACTTTCTATAATTTTAATTAAGTATTACACATTCACATTACTTATTCAATACTGATCATTTGTTCACTTTTCAGAAAAAACGACTAGCTCTAAAGAAAAAGAGATTAGAAAGTAGACCAGAAGGTGCATCAGCAGTATTGGATGTTGCTGAGGTAATCTTGAACTTCTTTACAAGGGTTTTGGTGTTAAATCTGACCAATTAAGATGCATATATATAAAATTGGTATTTTTTAAATAAATTATAATGTTTATGCATTTAAGTAATTAAATTTTGTTTCAATTATATTTACAAGGTTTTTAGTGTTATAGTACTAAAAATCATAATTATTTTATAATGACAGGGTTTAAAATATACATGTATTATTTTGAAAAATTATAATAATGAGCTCAGCGTTTTGAGATACATCAGATATTTTTGATACAGTATAATTTTATTCATCAGTTTTATTATAATTATCATAACATTAAAATTTTCTAATCTTCAGTGAATATTTGTTGTTTTTTTTTAAGTGAAGGAGCAGTATAATGCTTTCTATTTTTTTCTAGTTATTGATAGATCATGTACATGGGCCATTCAGAGTGCTATGAACTTATCCATTTTCACCCTACTTCAATAATAATAAATCAATTCATCATGCATGATAGAACATAGAAATAATGTTACGTCATAGATGATTAAAAGATTCAATAGTTTACAATCTAAAAGGAATGAATGGTTACTGATACAACATATTCAACAGCCAGTTCATATAAACTGTTTCTACAACATATGTGCTAAACATTTAAAAAATTAAAGCTCCAAGTTTAACAATAGGAGGAGTCTAAACGACAGAGGTCATAGTCTGTCTAATGGGGAGGGGGTTACGACTGCCTAATAAAGGTACTACTGTTCGGAGGAGGAGGAGGAGTATAGTGACAACATTTAACAAATAAAGGTTCTGTTCTGTCTGTTTCTATTCTGAACCATGGTAGTGCATATAGATTTTTAATTATTCAAAATATACTAAAACTTCTTTCACTTGTTGACACTGGTAGAGTGATGCAATTGTTTGTAGGAAATGAGTCACACATTTTAATCATAAACTAATTTTTATTTTTATAAGTAAAAAATTTGCATTTATTCTTTTATGTTCGAATTCTTTTGGCCCTTTAGTTACAATTTTTGGTATTTCTTCTTTTAAGAATGAGAATGAAGCTTCTTCTGGCAATGATGAATCAGAAGATGATATTGATCCAAATAATATGGAGGCTTCTCATAGTGAAACTGATCCTGAAGAATCTCGCAACTTTGAAGATGCTGGAAGTAGTTCTGAAGAGTTCACCATCCAAAATGCTGCTGAATCAGATGGTGAACATTCTCTGCCATCAGAAAATTCATCAGATAGAGAAGAATCTGAAAATGAAAAATCAGAAGAGGAAGTGCGAATGAGGTTTGTATAGAATTGAAAATGCATTTATCTTTCATTTATTCTGCAAATTGAAATCATTTGATTCAAGTTCATATTTTATTTTAAGATTACTTATAAAATAAATTTAATAAATTCATATGAAAATAGTTTATGTTGAGGGGATGAAGATATATTCTTTAAGTTACTAACCACCTTTGCCATTCAATTGGTTTACCTTTTTTTTTTAAATAAGTAAAACAACTAATGCAACTTATTTGATTTTTGGTTAGCTAAAAGTATTGATTGCAACAATTTTTATTAGATTGGTTAAGTTGGTAAAATCAGTACATAATTGAAACTGGTGGGGTTCTGTGACAATTTCATTTTGTAACATTTCTTGAAACAGGATTGTGATAGAAGGATTCTGTTAATTTTCATATGAAATAAAAATTAACAGAATCTGTTTAATGTTTGAGATTAGAATTGGTCCTTTGATTTTGCCAAATTTTTTTGTACATACTTTTTTATTGACACAATACTTTTTCTATTATATAATTCTCAAAAGCAGATTATGCACATGTGGGTTCCTATTCCTGCACATGTGCGATCCTTGGAAGCACTTTGAATTTTATTTTGCTATATTCAGGGTCTTGGAAAACTATATGATTTTTCATTAGGTTCTTGAAATATAGGCACAGTTAGAAGATTGTGAGAAGATTTTCAATTGAGGGACAAAAATAATTCTATTTGAAAATTGTTCTGTGATTTCAGATGGCATTCGCCACTTTTTCTAAAATTTATTATACCATCTGAAATCATTGAACATTATTTTTTGAATATATATATATATATATAGTCTAAAAATTCAAGTGGATAGAAAAGTACTTATAATCATTTTTTGACAAAGTTGTATTTTTCAAAAAGTCATGCAAATATCAATCTAAAATATTTACTAGAAATTTCCATTTATTTATTTAACACATTAAATGGAATTGCAAAAATTGCCTTTGAGAAAAATGTAAATATTTTTCCAATTTAGTTTTTTTTTTTTTTTAAGTTTCTCTCTAATATAGTTAAGCTATCTTAACGTTCAACAGCTTAGTTTATATTTTTTTTAATATTGCAGCTTTTCAATGAAAAAGTTTTCCTTTTACATTAATAGCTTTTTATTTAATGGCAAAAAACCAATGATCTAACTTTCTCACTTCACCCTTAATCTAATAACATATTAGTGCTCTGTTTTCAAGGACCAACTCATCAATTTAAAGCAATAAATGTATTTGCTGTTATGTATTTTTTTTTTTTTTTTCATATTTTGTTTATTTTTATTAAAATTTAATTTGAGTATTCTTGAAAACTCCACCAACAGAAAAGAGGCATTGATGTGGGAGAGTTGTCAATCTTCCATCTTTTCTCTCTGTTTAATTTGAAATAAAGAGAATTGGTATGCAACAAGCATAATTGCCACATAAGGAAAAAATTTTCAACTGGCCCAGCAGCGGAGAAAATATTATTATGCCTTAGATGCAGAATTGGAATGGTCTGAAAATGAAAGATAAAAACTATCCTTTCTCTTTCTGTTAATTGCAAGTAGCTAAGTGAAAAATAATGTGATTCTATTTTTATGGAATTGAATAATTTTTTGAATGATGTAGCTTGTAATTCAGTAAAATTTGAAAAGGTTGAAGTATCCAGAAGTTGAATTGACAAATTTTTATTAAAATATTGAAAAGGCCAAAAGTTTTATCAGAAATAGTATTAAGATTCTGATATTACAATCCTAAGGAGCAGATTTAAAAGGGAATACTTTGTAATTAAAATTATCAAGGTTAAAAATCTAAAGTTTTTTTTTTAATTATCCTTTAATACATAATTCTAAGGTTAGTGCATTTCACCTAAAA